>NC_056725.1:1127782169-1128082169 GCF_019279795.1 Protopterus annectens | reverse complement strand
GCCACTATGCGAATGTGTAAAGTATATATTCTCGATAATTCATGTGGGGAGCTGTGCATCACGGTCAGGTGTTTAATCCCGGGTAGTAGGTTCTGTATGACTGGCTGGAGGCTGAGCAGTCTCATAAACCACTACTGCACATACAACTTGTGTCCAGATGTCTACAGGACTGGACATCGTGTCGTGATACCAAGTCTGATGTTTACACGGGATACTTATCCCATGAGGGATATCCAAAAATTGAACAAGACAATAACCTTCGATCTTTTTGGATTTACGAAAACGTGATAGGGTTTTACATGCAAGGGATACATAGTTTGCAATCCTGACACTGCCTAGGGTGAGACTGCCTACTAGATATGAGTAGTAGTCACTATGTGCAGATATGGCTGCGCCAAGCTAGCAGCCTGAGTATGGCTGGATTTGGTGGATGTTCAGGAATGGGGGGGTTGTGTGCTGTAGAGGGGATGATGGGTATTCAATTATGCATCCAGGTGTGTTGTAATTGGATTGCTCAGTTCTGTCCAGACCATTATGTGGGTATGTGCCAGTGATGTTTCTGTACATGTGTATCGCACATTTTAATATTCATATGTTTGTGTGATTGTGTTCTACGGTATGGCCTGTCAGGTTGAATTGCGGATGTGTATGTTTGTTCTTTGTGTTTCTTTCTGATTCACCCACTGCTCCCTCATACACCTCCAGTTCACCTATTGTGCATCCATCACTGTCTCACCTTTGTGAATTATTACATTACCCATCCCCCTCACACCCATATTCCATACACTCCATCCATCCCTTCTCTGGTTGATGGCCCATGACACGGTCAAGGTAACACATTGCATACACCACATATCTCTGGTACCTGTATGGTTGTGAGGACTACCCTGGCATGTTTCACCTTCCACATGCTGTACATCATGCACATCGGTACACGCAAATACTTATCTTTCATGACATGGTAGGTACACCTGGGTAATACCCATTCATCTTTGGCCCATCCTGACAAGGACGCCTTGGACTGCAAATGGGCAGATTTTGGGTGAATGCTCTGACTATTGGTAGGGTTGCCACCTTTTCATATGGCCAGGATGGGATATATTCGGGACACACATCAGATTTTACAGGCCAACACATACTCATGGTCAGTACAATGGATAGTACTTTTGTTTTATGCCTAAATGTAAGCTTATTGTTTTAGCTGTTTAGCTGCTTCTTCTGTTTCGTTTACTTGCTTATTCTATTTTTTGTAACATGTAGGTATGTTACATGTGGAAATAACTATTGTATGTGATTATTACATAAGATGTGGGACATAATTATGTCCTACAGTCGCAGGATATTTTATATTTATAATGGTTTTGGTATGGATACAACTGGCCAGTGAGGAACTGTACCTCACAAAGTGGGACAGGTGATAACCCTGACCATTAGGCTAGACTTAGCTATTGGCAGTGCGCTAACATGATGCATTTCACTTCCACTTGGTATAACTATCAAAACTACAACAGAATACGGGCACGGGGTTTTAAATGTCATTTGTTCAAGGGATGGGGACTCACTATTCAGCTACGTGCATTTGCGTTTGCTTCTTATTTTTGTATTCGCAAAACTGTCTTGCATGCTTTGCATACATTTCAGTATCCACGGACACTGACAGGTGTGATTACTATTGGAGGCAGGCTGTAATATTCAGCATTTTAGGTTGCACGTAAACAGCCGACATGTCCATGTTTCCGTGCAGTGCTTCGACACGCCCCATGCACTCGTGCACGTTTCCTATGCACGTGGATGTGGTGGCAGCGCACCTTCATTAATATGCATATGGCGCTACTGCACCATCTCTATGTTGCACGGTCGGTGCAAGCCTAACGCAGTCCTTGCGCCGAGCTTCATGAATCCTGGGGTGTGTCTTGGGCAGTACAGCTTTTGTGGGTTTTTCTTCATTCAGTTGCTGCTGCAATTAATCATTCCATCTATCTTTGATGTCCTGTGGACTCGGTGAATGGTATTTTTTAATGTTCTGATTAAGTGTTGTATAAATTCCTTACTGGTCATTTTATTCTATTATCATCTGAGTATTCTGTATATTTCTGTGTCTGACTTTTTTGTTGTTCTAGCTTCAGTTTCAATCATATTATGCCGGTGTGTTACTTTTGGTTGGTATTCTACCTGTATTCATTAGGCAGAGCCTGAACTCTTTCCTTGTGATTAGTGCTCTACCCCAGTAAATAGTTGTAAATAGATGTAAATAAATACTGAATATTTAAACAAAAAAGTGCTTAATTTCAGAACTATGTAAAATAATAATGTAAGGGTGCCATGCAGCTATAATATTTGACCTATAGCTTTGGTCTTGTCTTGTTTTGTCAGGCTTTTGCATATGCTTTATAATTATTTATGATAAACAGCCATTATTTAATAAAGAGTTAAAAACAGAATAAATAAATAATATAATTAACACGCTACAGAGTATGTACAGTGTTTTAGCAAAGAGATAGGTGATGCAGCTCTCTGTACTGTGCTGCTCCAGAAAACCAGAAAAGAAAAGAAAGATAAAGAAGTATTGTAAACTTATGCCTTTTAACAGGGTCTGAACTCCTAAATTTGATCATGGGTTTTCTGTTAACTGCCACTTGACAACTACTACTACTTAGTAGTTTTTTGTTGCACTTTAATGATAATTTGATTATTAGATATTTCTTTTCAGAGTCATAAGTATAAGACAGGCATGGACTATGGTAACACCCAATCCCATTGGAGTTAAAAGCCTAAGCTGATAATAGTTTAGGTGGCTGTAAAGGATCCCAAGGCACTTATCAAAAGGAATAGAGGAAGTTCCCCAGTTCCCTTGCTAATTATTTCCCCTAATCAGTATTAATACCAACTTGGTTCTCCCCTGAAAAGAGGCCATTGGCCTAGTGGAACTAACCCGCTAAACAAAGTGTAAACAACTGAATAAAATATAAAAATAAGTTTGTATGACTTGTTACAACCATTTTTTTCCTCAGGAAATCAATTGACTGAATGATAACTTACTAGCCCCTAACAGAATAGATTGTAGTCATATTAAAAACATATTTTGATATACTAAAACTAAGCCATTTGTACAGTAACCATGAAAACTGCCATTGTTTTCCGACAATACCAAAAGGACATGAATGGCTATTGAAGATAAGCAAAATACAGACATTAACTGTAACAGTTTGCCTCATTTAATTGAAATAGTAGCAGTAATGAATGTTTAAAAAATAAAAGATCATATTCTTCCCTGACCAGAACCCTCCAAGTTCTCCTTTTCACAGCCATTTCATAGCATATTTATCCAAGGCTTCTCAGTTCTCAAGATGTTTTTTAGCACCTTTATATAGGTCCTCTCCTCTTCTGACATCATTTCCAGTGACAGTATAACTACTGAATAGGAAGTTTTCCAGTCCTTCACTTCTTAATATTGTAAAACAAACAAAAGTAAATTACATGAGACAACAATTTCCCATGAGTAAGGGCTGCTTTACTAAATGTCAAAAGCTACAACTGCATAGGTGATTTAGAAACTAATATCTCTACTTTTGCTGAAACATGTTCTGTGACTGCAAATTGGGTGCAATCACTGAGTCCCCCAGTGATGTAAACATATTACAGAAGGGGCTGACACAGACAAATGATTGGTGCCAAAGTCACAGACTAAAACTAAGTGCCTCATTATCCACTTTGGAAAAGAAGTAGTCCCTGTTAATTATGATATACATTGCACCCATCTAAGCTCAAACTCAAAGGTGCGAGACTTGGCAATACAGGTTGATAGCAGTCTAAACTTCGATTGCCATGTGTCCATAGTGGTAAAGAAAACCTTCTACATTGCATATCTCATAAATAAGGGCAACACATCCAAGACTAAGGAGGTTATAACTCTGCTGTACTCGACCCTTATCAGACCACTAATTGAATGCAGTGCTCCTTTCTGTATGTATCTCAGACACCTGCAGCAACTGGAGAGACCATAGAGGTTTCTAACTAAGAGAATACAGGACATCCAAAACATGGCTTACATGAAAAGACTGAAAGCCTTCTCACTGTACTCTGCATTATACAGGCTGCTGACAGGCAACCTGTGCCTGGCCTACAGAGCAGACTGACTCTGCCCTAATGGAAATGCTGCACATCTTCAAATCAAATGGAACAAGTCACTCACTCCAGGGATCGCAACCTAGCCTATAACATTAACAAAGCATGTGGGAGAGACAGATATATCTCTCAGAGATTGCCACTTCTCTGGAATAAGCTCCCACTTCACACGAAGCAGAGCTCCTCAATGACCCTACTTAAGTGCAACCTTGACAATTGGATGGGTGACCGTAAATTGACCCTGTGGGTGGCACCTATGTCTCTCATGGACAGGCATAATTGGTGCTGATCATAGAATTACCCTGCTAACAATGACCATCTAACTATGGTCAGTTAGGGTACATGTTTTTTTTTACATGGCTAGGCTTGTAAAGACCCTAAGGCCATTAGCCTAACAACCTCCTATGAACTTATGATTAACTCCTGGCCCTCTGTCACTGTGTTAACTTTGTAGGTTATTGACAAGTCTAGATGGATTTTCTTACTGAACTCTGGTTCCTCCCAAAAAAGGAAGCTGTTTGCCTGACTCAGTAAACTATCCATATGTATAAAACTGTTTATCTAACTAAGCAAGAAGTGTTCCTTATCAGTCCATTTACAGCTACTGACCATAACTGGGTCACAAAGATAACACAGATGCAATGAATATGAACAGCTTATAGTAGCCAACAATACTGTTTTTGAAAGGAAATGGATTACAATGAGTGTACTATGCTAATGCAGACACAACAGTAATATGCAAACGTCATGCAGATGATAACCTTTTATATTCTGATTCTCATAAATAGTTAGTTTTGAAGAGTGACCACAGAGTTTCCTAGATAATTTTCCATTTAGTGATGATGAATAACTAATAGTTAGTTGATAGAATGACAACAAGAAGGAGAAAATAGTTATTTTATTTCTGTGAATGGTCAGCATGACCCAACAGTAGGTATCTTGCGCTATTGTAGCATAGACCATATTTTTCCTTCCTGTTACTGAGTTCTTTACATAATGGACTGTTTCCTTTCTCAGAGGATTCAGAAATGTGGAATTTGTTGTATTTTACTTAAGAAATAAAATAATCAGAATGCCACAGTACTTGACTAAAACCCACACTAGTGGATTACAAAATTATTAATTTCACTTCTAGTGTTCAATCAAGTATATCTTATAAATGGATGTATAAATAAGACTGAAAATTCAGGAAAAGAGTAAATATTGAACATCACTCCTCCTTCAAATGTGTTTTTTCTTCAGGACAAGCCCCCTTGTACCCCCAACATTATAAATACAAACTTGGATTGCCATACCTCAGAGAAACGGGAATATTCAAGAAATCTCAGACTTGGTGCGTGTGTGTGTGTGTGTGTGTGTGTGTGTGTGTGTGTGTGTGTGTGTGTGTGTGCGCGCGTGCGCGTGTAAGTGAATGTGAAAAAAGTGACTACTTTGGTACATTCAAAAATAAGCAGTAGGCTTCCACTGGTTAACTGAACTTCATAGCAAAGTGATAAAAATCTCACTGCCAGCAAGGGACTGTAAATGAAAGGAGCACATAGAGGAAGCTGTTGGCATTCCTGCTGTGCAACTAATCTTCCCCCAAAAGTGGTGAAACTTGAACTATTAGTTGAAAAGCTGACTGAATGTAAATAATTGGGTCACATGACTTAAGTAGATACCAAAACAAATTTAAACAGTTGAAAATGTGTCGCGTTCTCCCTTTAAGCAGAGCTTGAAAGGAGGCACCAAAGTGGTACAATTGAGTACCTCGTTTGGCACTTTACTACATAACTGAACATGCACACATACATACATACATAATAATATGTATTGCATTACTTTTTAAAGGCAAGTACTTTAATTATTTGTCTGTGATAGCCACTCATATGAAAAATCACATGCATTAGCACTACCATTTTTTTTGTAAGAAAACTAGTCCCAGCACACTCACGTTTTAACTTTTGAAAATGAAAATAACATTGTTTGATTCTACTTTCTGTCAATGGAGAGTGTGCTGAGGGGCCGGGGTGATTTGACTGTATGTTGGCATAGGCTCAAATCATTTGGAACTCTGTTCCACTCTCTCTGACTACTTCTACCAAGGTCCATCCATTTATATTTTTTTCTTTTATAATAATTTTGATTCTCTTTTCCTTTGGGAAATCCCATTTTATCCTTAAAATGCACTGCTCCTCCAGTATGACAGACCTTAAGTACCAATTGCAGACATAAAATTGCATGTGCATTGACAAAAGTCTTACAAGATAGATCCCACTGCAACCTATACTTACTCCCTCACTGTCTCATTACTATGATGATGGTGCTCCTGTGCAGAAGAAGTCACTTAGAATGGTCCATTTGGTTTAAAGACATATGGGGGTGTTCTGTATTTAGGCTGTGTTCAATATTCATACATTCCCTTAAGGGTATTGTTACATCCCCTCTCTGTTTATAACTTGATTTAATCCACAAATTCTACCTGCCTGCTTGATGGCTGCCATTTTGAGAGGAATGGAGCTGACTTAGCAAATGGAGATTGATGTTAAATTTGCATGTTTTATGGACTAATCTAGGTACAAGAAGGGCACACTTATGGTTTAAAACTTTACCTCTCAACTGTACAGATTTTTGCAGAATGCTCATATTTTTGGCCTGTTCCTCTTTTTTCCTGGCAAATCACTGGAATGATCTCAGGACTGACGTCACTAAATAATGACATATATTTGTGTTTCAGACTTCATATCCTTCAGAAAATGTATATTAAAACAAATCTGGTTACACTAGCAACTTTCTAAGTTTATAAGAGCAATATTTAAAATATGTCCCTATTTTTACTGCCATTTTGTCAAGCTTTGTCCAGATTTTTTGCATTAACAGGTTGAGAGGTATAAGGGCAAGCCTGCTATAATGAATTAGTAACTGCATAATTCCCAAAGTTCAACTTTTCTGAAGACTTTTCTTGCAGAGTCTGAGTAGTGATTTTTTTTAAATGTGAGGTATGAATGAATATCAGCTGTGTCAAATGTGCATGTATGTATGTATTCTTGAAGAGCTTTGTGCAAATGTGGCTGTTTTTATGGGGGATGCAAAAGAGCTGCAACATCTAATCCCATATGGTACACAATTTAAAGTTTGTATGATACTGGAATAAATACTTATTGTTGAGAAAAATAATGTGCCGACTTTATTATACAGTAAAAGTTTGAAAGCTATAAAGTAGTACTTATGTTGGCTTGAGAAGTTCTGCTCATGTTTATTGATGCAGTTAAAACTAATGCAGACATGTTTGATGAATGAGTAAGAAAAGAAAAGTGAAAAAATGTTGCCTCTAAATTGTAGCAGCAGTACTGAAGCATTCATTACAACTTTTAAATATTCAGAGGAGGCTTGCATGATGATGGAATCTTTTTGACTAATTCAGGATATACATATTCGTGTTACATAATTAAATCATACCTTTAAAAAACTTAAGTTACTTGATTGTTTGGCTTTCTGAAATGAAAATATTTGAATTCTGATTTCTTTATTGGTACTATATACTTATAGTTATTGAAAATTAATTTAGATGTATATGGGGAAGAAAGGGGTTTTGATTTTTGTACATTCTGCCAGCAGTATCAAATCCTGTTTGCAGTGTTTTAACTGAAGAAAAGAAAGTGAAAAAGAACCTTTCACTTTCCACAAGCAGACAGTTTTAACACATTTTGCAGATATGCAAACTAAGCAGCAGATGTTCTAAACATTTATGCTGTCTTGAATGTGTGTATGTGGGGCGGGGGGGTGGCTAGAAAAAATATAGGGAGTTCTGAGAAATGCAATATTTCCATTAAAGTCATGGTGATACAGGTATAGTCTTGATTGTGCTAGGAACAAAGGAGTGCATAACCCAACTAGTCACTCGCATTGCTAAGGGTGCCCTGTTCATTATAGCAGTACTGTAATATATGGTGAGGAAGGATATGTATGTATTGCAGTGTCATGGTATCTTGTAGGGAATTGCATTATTTTCATATGACCCATACAGAGTTAAACTCTGTAACTGTTTTTAGTTTCTACAATGTCCTATAATGTTTCAATTATTCACCACCCTTTCTGTGAAATCAGTTTTCCTAAGTGGGTTAAAGGTATGAGAAGTAATGAAGTTCATCCTGTTGTTCTTAGTTTGAGTTCCTCAATATTATTTTGCCTGTTTGCTGATTATGAGTAAGTCATAACCAAATAGTGTTCTTTGCTTACCTGTTATAACATGCACTTGTATTTAGTGGATTTACTGGTTAAAAAAAATCCTTGCATCTCTTTTGAGACATCCATGCCCTCCAAATTGTTTAGTACACTAAGCCTTCCTACTCCGGTTTATCTTCTTTTGCAAAATATAGCACCAAAGTAAGGTTAGTAGCACAGTGGTGTAGTGACTAGTGCTGCTGTCTTATAGACATTTTCTGCAGTTCACTTCTTGGATGGGCTGTCTCCTGTGTAGAGCCTGCATTTCTTTCCTATGTCAGTGCTGGGTTTTCTTTTTGGTGCTTTGATTTCCCCTTGCATCCCAAAGACATGCTGTAAGTGAACTGATAGTCCTCTAAACTGCTTGGGTGAGAGATTGTGTATGTGCGTGTGTGTGTATTCATTTCAAAGGAATTTTATCATAGTAGTAATCATTTGCTTGATTTGATTGCAGATAATCTTTTGGAATTTTATGATGTACCCCTCCCTTTAGAGACTGGTTTCTAAACGGATATCTTCATGTAATCTGGAGAGAATCTCTGTACACTATGGTTTCTATGACTTAATTTCTCCTTTGATGGCCATTTATCCTTTCATGTGTCTTGCTGTACTTAGTTCCATTTACATTTCAGGGTGCTTATTTACTGAGATATGGAAATACTGCATAGCCTAATAATTATTCGGTCATGTCATCTATTTAGAGCAAAATGCGGCTATATTCTGAGTCATTCTTAGCACTCATTTTTTTTGTTCCTGAGTGATAGCATCCTATAGTCATAGTGAAGTTGGAGGAGTTATGATGTTAGGTATACAAATTTCCAGTCCAGATTTTTGGTTGAATGTATCTGCTTTCCAAGAGCCTTTGCTATATTTTTGATGTCTGCAGGTTGAGAGGTATTGTGACCTCCCTTTGTTTAGGTACGTTTCATGCGTTGTTGGTGACATAAAATGAGGTTGGTAATTGGCTATTATGTAGTAGCTTATCTTATTTACATTAACAATACAGGGAGTATTTCTAGGTCATTATTTCACTATATAAGCCTAGACATGATGGAGTTCTGGAGAAATATAAACAACCCTCCACCAGCCATGGGGACTTTCAAAGTAGTAGGCATTGAAGTTAAGCAGGAAGGGTATGTACTCAGCACATAGGATAACATCATATGACTCCTAGCTGATCTGTAAATGTGACACACTCATTTTAAATCATTTCATCACCTGTCAAATGAGGTGAAAAGTTTGAAATGTAAAAAAGTGATATTGATACTGGCACATAATGTTTTAATAGCCACTAAGCAAGCAAAAAGAATCCACAGCATGGACACAGCTCAGCTACAGAGTGGTACCACTTAATCTACAGTAAGGATTTTGTCTATAGTGGCTAACTTATGGCAAAATTCCTCAGCTCTGTGAATGCCTGCAGTTACTTCAGTGTACGATTGCCTCTGACTGAGTGTTGAAGAGGGTAAAACACAGCCTATCCACAACTACCCCAGCTATCAACTACATTTGCTTACTGTACAACAGTTATGTTAGGTATTGCAAGATACCTTTTAGTGTTAATTATGAGCATGAACATTGTATTAGAGGTCATCCATACATTTATCTCTCTATCAGTTGAATGTACATTGCTTTCTTTTCATGTTAGAGGATCTTAAGGTGATCTTTTCACATCCCCAAAAATCGGTGTCCCAATTTCTTACTCCCTCCCTCAGTAGTTGACTAACTAGACTGCGCCCCCCCCCTTTTCAGATTCCTGGATCTGCCACTGGTTCCCGTATAGTTGGACAAGTCCACAATGGTTGTAGCTTCAGCCAGACCAAAAGAAAAAAAGAAAAAAAAATATGAGGAAGTTTCAACCAGATGAATAGGGAAAAAAAACTTCAGCATGGGGGCAAGAACCCTGTAGGAGAATTTGCCTGGATGAAAAGCCCCATTTAAATCTTCTCTTAGATGATCTCACCGAAACACCTCTGATTTTATTTAAGTGTATTCTGTTGGAGTAGATGGTAAAATATTAAGCAACATAAATGTGCAAGTTTTAATAAACATCTTCTCCATGGAAATACATGCTCTAGAGTAATGGACCATTTCTAAAGAAGACCAGATAATTTGAATGTAAATTTATTGTTTTCTGTTAGAGAAAGGAGATT
The DNA here is from genome assembly GCF_019279795.1 of Protopterus annectens. Lineage (NCBI taxonomy): Eukaryota > Metazoa > Chordata > Ceratodontiformes > Protopteridae > Protopterus > Protopterus annectens. The sequence continues at coordinate 1,128,071,688 of NC_056725.1, read as the reverse complement.
AACAAACTCTACCAAAAGTAAAAGTCCAAGGCTTAGCCTCGGGGAACCCTGTATTCTTCTTTAGAGATTGCCTTGTGAATTTCTGATTGTATAAATGTCCTGATGTTTAGATAATCTGTTGCCTTTTGAGAGTCTGTCATGAGGATACCTGAAATATGCAGCTGATTTATGAGAAATAAGTGATTTAAAATGTCAGAGACCCTTTTTAGGTACTGTACCCCTCTGCATGTAACAACATGCAGCATGGTGCCCATTCATATCTGTTACTCCATTATATGCCCACTTGATAATCAGTAATAACCAAAACCAGAGTGTGAGGGTGTGTTTGTGTGGTTGTGAAGTGGGGGGGGGGGGTAATCACACTTGCACTTTTTTTTTGAAAGGTGAGCTATACATAACTGCAAGTTGCTTGTTGGAATACTGTGAGGGATTACAATTCAGGAGGTGGCTCATACCATTATGTCTTCTGATAGACCTGCACCTGTCACAGGACATTCACACACCAGGTCAGCATACTGTTATTCTTTAAATGTTCATACAATGCTTGCACTGTGTTAACAAACAATGCACTTCCTCTTATCCCTTTTTGTTTTACATGGGAACACATTGACTTCAACTGGCATACCCACCACAGGAGGCTAGAGCAGCTGGTCTCTGACCTCATAAGTGTTTTTCCTTTTGTTTATTAACTTTCTGTTTATTTGCCATTATTTACTCATTTCCTTTATATTGATGTTTGCTTTCTTACAATTTTGTCTTTCACTGCAGGTCTAGAACAGGCTGGGTACTTACAATCCTCTGCTGCTGTGAGGGAGAGATTTCTACTAGCTGTGCAATCCAGGACTGTCTCATCAAGGAGAATTGGCATTTCGTTCTTTGTGGGTAGCCTGAATAGTCCTCACTAGCATCAGCAACCCCACTTACAGGCAGCACTGAAGGCTGCAGTTAAGATCAAAGTAGATCATAGTAGCTATGAGGTCCATACAAGTGACTCCTATGGCAAATGGAAGACTTGGTGAACCATCAGGATCTGGAAAATGAGCCTCCAGAGACCTTCCCCTGAGGATCAGGAAATGAATGCCATGATACCAATGGGAAGGGTTCTCAATAAAGGGTTCCGGCCAGTTTTGTAGTGCACGTGTCCTGTGTTCTTCTCCTATTCACTATCATCTGTGCACACACCCAGCTATGTCATACCCACCCACTATGTTGTTCCACATACTCCCCTTCACTAGCCATATATCCTTTGTGAATTCTGTCTATTCTGAGATTATCTATCCCTGTCAGTCTTGTTTTTTGCCGTGACAGCTCAGGTGGATGTAAAAGATCCTGAAAGCACCTATCAAAAAGTGTAAAGGGAAGTTCTCTGATGCCCTCACCAAATTTCCTCCAAAAGTATAAATACCACCTCAGGTCTCCCCTGAAAAGATGCGTCTAGCCTAGTGGGATTAACCTAGAAAACAAAATATAGACAGAGAGAGAGAATGTTTTCTCACATGCCTTATCTCTTCCCCTATTGACATCCTTACCCTTGCTTCACTATATCCTTCCATGTCTACCTTTAGATATTTCAGAAAAAGGGGGGGGGGTTCTACCCACCCCAAAAGATAATCTATCCCCCCCTAACACTTATTCCAGCAAAATCCTCTTTTGTCACTTTACTGTGTTTCCTTTAACTTATTTTCTTCTCTCCCTTTTTCCAGTTTTGCTATATATCCCCCTTACAACATATATAAATGAACTAAATTGGTGTCCATCACTGGACACCTGAACATTAAGACTACTAGTATACAGTTTTTGTCTGCTTTCAAGCAGTGCTATACCAAAGTACAAGTAGCTTCTCACAGTAAAGTCTTGTAATATTAGAGCAAGGTCATGCTTGCTGGCTTACTTAGGAATTTTATGATGTTACAGCAGACTTTTACATGCATATAGCCCTTGTATATCTGTGCAGGTCGTTTTTGTTTTTCACACTTTAGTCTAACTTGTACAGTCACAGTTCTGCAGTTTGCTTAAATGGATCTTCATAGGTTGCACACATGAAAACCTGCACTGCTGTGCTAGAACATACTGCAGCCACATTCTACGCAGACCTGCTTTTCGCCATTTCCACTTACACACTTGTGTTGTCTGGGATTATTAATACCACACTTAGTTTTATGTATTTCTTTATTAAATGTTGTTTATGTGGGAATTTTCCTTTTGCCATCTCTCTAATAGTGGGACTTTCAATGGTAGAATAGCAGTGATGTTTATGGAAGAACCTCTCTATAACAAATTTGTTATAGTGAGGTCCCGATGTATGAACCTTGCTATTACCAGTATTTTTTATCAGAGTATAATCACAGGCCTATGAATGGTATAACCAGTTCAGAAATATTTTCTTAATATCATACTCAGACAGGGTTAATATATGTGTACAATGTATATTTATATCCATGTCTGGACATCATGTATGTATAAATTAACACTTCTGCCATTCACAGGTATAACTTTCATACCTATGCAAGCAAAATTATAAGCTGAAACAACATGAGCAGAATACATCACTAAAGTGAGATTAGGATGGCTATTGCCAGTGAGTCCTTGAGCAATAAAGAAGCCATCAGCATAAAACTGATGCTTATTTTACAAAGATAAATAATGCCTAGAATGTAGGTCTGCATGTCATGACTTTTCAGATACAATCACTGATTCTGAAATCTCAGTAGATTATGAGCTAGGTCATTAAATACTGCCTTCCGAATATCAGTGCCTTTCTAATGTAATTACATTGAGGGAACTTTGTGTGCATTAAAGTGAAATACAACTCTAGCAATACAGAAGTAATACATGTATATTATTGAACTGACAAATTCAATAGCAAGAGCAAAGTATCTCCAATCCCAATGTCCTTTGTAAATTGTACCATCAAGAGTTTCAAGCATCAGATTAAAAAGTCAGCCTGCACTGTGCCGCACCCCTTCAGCTGGCCAAAGTAGGAGAATACCTAGTAAAACACAAGGCTTGGCAATGCAGACTAGATCATCATATCTGACAATATTAGTTGTTTCTGTTGCTTTGTATCATATTAAGGTGTTTCAGCTACATCATTATATTAGTACCACAATAAAAGCAATGATAGTATATTTTTCTGCTTTAAGTGACAGAATGACTTGTCTTTTTTTCTTATATCTTTCCCACTGGACATAATAACTAACCACATCAGAGCAGTCCTATAAAATGAAGGGCAAGTGGTAAGCCTAGGCTCAGACTTTACTGATTAAAGCCTATACTGTGTAATGGAAATTAAATGAATAAGATCAGTGAGCTCATTTACCTAACCTAGGAGCATCTACCAATCAGAGCTCACGATACAGTGCTGTTATGTGAAATTAAAAACTATGCATTAAAGAAATGAAGAGAAGTTACAGGTATGGATCCAATAACCCAACTGTGGACACACAATGCAGAGAAAAAATGCTGTTACCGAAAGACTCAAGCATAGCTCCCAACCTCTTAGCACAAGAAATCTGGCCAAAGCCTAAAATCATGAGGGGGCAAAGGCCCAAAAAAGGGACAGATTTTAAATACTGCTCTTATAAACTTATATAGTTGCTAGAATGGCAGGTTTTGTGTTAAGATGGTTTCACTTCATAATCTCGCGTTACTGAAATCACAAATTTCAGTACCCCGAGACTATAAAGTCGAACCATTCACAACAACGAAACCCACAATCCCGAATCACACAGTCACGGGCATACATACACCATACACCACATAAGACACATACCATTCCTCCCACAGCATACAAACTACTCATCCGTACACTACGTATAAGCAGGGGGGCAAGCCCCCTTGCACCCCCACCCCCTTACTTATATATACCAACTCCGAGGTTGCACATAACATAAAAAAACTCACACCATGCCATCCTCCACTCGCTCACACACAAATACACATTGCATACACACAAACACCAGCAAATCCAACACTCATACTCACACTTACACCTCCCTGCTATTAACCACACATACAATGCAAAAAAACACACACACTCACTCACTCACCTGCAATCTCATGCACCATAACACTACACGTGATGTACCGGAAATGCATAAGCACGGATTCAAGATATTCTAATTCGCTCTTATGCATTTTCGGCATTCTGGTTTCTGCCTTCATGGTCTCAGGTTACTGAAATTTGGGATTTAAGTAACTTGAGATTATGAAGTGAAACCATTGGGATAATTTTCTAAAGGATATGCAGTCTAAAACTCAAGTGTCTGTCATTATTTAGTCTTCAATCCTCATTGATTTGCTAGAAAACTACAAATTTTATGAGGAACGACCAAAATATAATACAAAAGTCTGGACATTCTGTGAAAATTTGAACAGTTGGGAGGTATGGGCTTAAGACCTGTTAACAAAATTCTGAATTCTCAGCTAAGACCTGAACTTTTCTGCCAGGTGTAGTCCCTCAACAAACACCACCACCAGTTGGATTTTCTGTGTGGAAGTTCCCAGAAATACATTTCCTGCTTCTTTTTACAGCAAATGCTGCCCAAAGCTGAAAACAGTGTAATATGTTTTAATTAAGATGCTTCATTAGTCCAAAGTGTGAGCAAAGATGTAAAATAAAGGTAAGCTGCAACCATGAGCTATGCAAATGAGTTTCCATCCACGTGTGTAACATCAAGGATAATAATACATTTGTAAAACTACATACCCTAACCCTTACAGACAAATTGGATAATTGCATGTAAAACATCACTGAGAAAAATATATTTGTGTAAACTGTGGGTACAATAATTAATTAAACTAATGTACATACAGACAAGACTGCTGCAGAAACAGAAAACACTGCTATTGTGGCAGTGAAATCACATGATCAGTTGGTTAGGCTCTCCTTTATTCTCCTAACCATAACTATGGGAGGCACGTAGTAAATCAAGAAAGTAAAATGGGAACCAAATGCAACATAAAAGACTTGTGTGTGCATTTTTTTTCATTAGCTGTTTCTTAAATCATTAATATGGCAGAGACTCATGAGAAAGGCAAATCCAGGATTTGCTTTCTAGAAAAACACATTTACTTGTTTGCACAAATAAATCAAAAGAAAGTAAAGAGCAGAGTGCGACAAAACAAAGCTTATTTCTCTGTGTGAGGCACTATGTTGGTAATTATATAAATATGTCGACAAGTGTTTTTGAAGAAACACATACAAAGGCATGCAGTGTTTGATCCACTCCCTTATTGTGGCATATAACATAAGCAGTTCTTTTCAGGAGACCCCACCTCTTTAACCGTGCATGACAAAACAGCAGAAAAAATAAGAAAATCACAGAGAACAGGGTTCAAAGATAGTCTGCATACAATACGCTTGGTACATTGGTGTGGTACAGGAGCATGCTCAAGGTGTTGGCAATTCAAAGATGGGTTGTTCAGGTAAGACATTTATGGCATGTAGCAAATATAAACAAGATGCCAACATATGCAAATTAGTTACCAAGCAGATATCTTGCTATTCAGAAACACTGTGAATGTGACTCACTCAGCTGAAATAAGCAAGCGCAAACTGGAGACATTTGACATTATCTGAGACTTCATGCAAAATATGTTATCATACATGCCAAAAATGTGAGGAATCATGGCATCACTGAGTAATCAGAAATAAAGTCATGTAATCCAGGCAGTGACGATACCGATTTCTAATAAGTAGCACTCTGAAAAATGTTCATAAAGGCTCATACATATGATTACCTTAAGATATTTGACCCACAAATCATTTAGCATTATCTCATGGATACTGAGATGCTGACCATCTGCAACAGATAACAGAAAGCAGAGATATTTGTCATTAAAAGACACAAGTAGCTGATCCAAACAGAACACTGCAATTCTATGTTGTGGTTATTCTACTGAATCCACTACAGGCTACGTAATGCAGTACATATCTGTACATACTGTGCATGAGACAGCAATGCACAGCAATATAACTAGAAAAGTGTTATGTGTGACAGGAATTGTTGGTTGCACAAGTGGCAGCAGACATATTGTACAATGGCAAGGGACATACACGCATTAAAGAATGCAGGGCTTTGTCCAGATTTGTGTGTTAAGAGGTTAAGAGCTATGGTGTGTAACCATGAGAGGCATCATGAAATTTATACTTTCACAACAGTACTGCTTTATACATAAAAGTGGTTACACATCATAGGTATCAACTTGTGACTAGAGATTATGGCAACAGACAGGTCTGGATAATAATCCCTGCCATCTGCTCATTTACCCCCATGACCTCTGTCCTTCTGGCTGTCATGTTGTGGAGTGTGACCAGAAGTCTTAGCTGAATGGAAAGTGTTTTACTGCCCAATGTAGTACTATTCTTTAACCTCAGATTTTAATTCAGCAATAAATCATTGTGCTAAGATGCAGCTACTGAAAGTGTGTTCTTCTCAGAAAACATGTTTCAGTAACTGTCATTTTGGCACCTCTGCCATAGTGTCATTGTAATCCCTCTGGGTGGAAATGCTTCTAAATGCTTTATATCAGCAACTATCTGTAGAGTGCCCAGAATTTCAGTGTCAGCCAACAATACTGGCATCAGTCTTGTGCCTCAAGTCATGGTCATGGGAAGGAACATCATCATCCCAAGCTACTTTGTTAGCTGTGAAAAGAATAGCAACCTTAATGGTAACTGATAAGGTTCACCCCAAGTGAATATCTGATAAAGGTGCATACAGTACAATGTCCAAAATAATGTGAGTTGTACAGATCAATAAAATATGTAGACAATATGAATAACCAACATATAGCCCTAAATTGCCTACAAAGGAAATGCTGAGGACTAAGCATGTGAAAAAGAAATGGCCGTACGTATTCAAAATATGAATGTGTTAAACATGCATTTACTGACCAGGCTTATTATCATGGGAAACATAGAACCTCTAATCCTTCCTCCCAACACTAATACCATAGCTACCACCAATGGTGATTTAGGACACCTCAGACAAAAAAAAAAGGATAGATGAGGAAGCCTTCTGTTTCGGTCATCTTACTAGAAGGTGCCCCACCATTACCTATGACATTCTGTGCTGCAGGGATCTCTCATACCTTTCTTAGGCACTGGCAGTTATATCAGTGATCCTGTGTTAGCAGTGCAGGACAGTTCTGACATATCCAAAATCTACGTTTATCTGCTGAAGCAAACCCTGCTACAGCTGTTCATGTTGTTACCAAAAGTGCCCATCCTTGCAATGAATATTAGGCTATGCCCCTCAGGGTTTGCTTTTCTGAAGCAGGGTAGTTTTCTTCTATTCAGAATTATTTGACACTTCATATTGTTCATCCTGCAAAAAATAAGAACACAGAAAATGCTTCGGTATGTCACATGTCCATGTCACTGTGCTATAAGATGCAGTCAGCTTATACCTTCCATCTATAGTAGAACCTATTATAAATCAAATAGTCCATAACTTCAAACACGAAGCTACAAATAACACATCATATCTCTCTCTCTCTCTCTCTCTCTCTCTATATATATATATATATATATATATATATATATGTGTGTATATGAGGTTGACCAACACACCAAGTTAAGATGGTGTGTTGAAGAGGTACACTCACACATACTGAGCTGTTTGAAATTAAAAGCAATCTTTTCCACAGAAGTTAGTTGAACTGTCAGATTAGTCTTCCTTCAGGTGTTAATTTAAACAGTCTAGTAAAACAGCTTGAATGCAGTTGTCCTGGGTGAGGACATATCACACAACTCTCCACCCTATAATTACCAGGACACCACTGCGTACTCTGTCAAACGCACCATCTTAATTCATGAATTGGACTCACCATTTTGCCACTGTTTGCTTACCACCATATTTAAACATTAACCATATACTATAACTTCCATCTTAGCATCTAATCTTCACCCACTGTCATTTTCTATTTACTAGCCTGTGACCTTGTTTTCCCATCCTTCATTTCTTCCCAATGTAATTCTTCCATATTTTCACTCTCCACTTTATTCAGTACATCCTGACCCTACCTATAAACCATTTTTCCTTTCACTTAGCCTTCTGCTTTGTTCTCCCCTCTGTAACTATGTACATACATATGTAAAGTAGCTGAATGTACAGTGGAACTAAGGTATGTCTGTTACCTTTTGTAACACAGACACAGCCTACAATTGGTCAATTGGTCATATGTTAATCAGTGCTCTGTCCCGGAAAACAAATACAAATAAATAAATAAATTCAAGCTTTATTAAAGACTGGCTTTACCATCTCAGTCAAGTAACTGACTACACTTTCTAGTCAAATTCTGCAAAGGTAAAATTAATCTATTCAAATACTGCCGTCTGCAACATCCCCATTTAGTTTAAGGAGAATGCATACCTTCTGTAATGCATTGAACTAATTATTTCTACTTATAACGGTTCATATTCTACAGCCTAAAGCTAACTATGAGTCATTTAATTTCTGTACCACACAAATATTATATATATTTAAGTACCTAAAGTACTGGTACTTGAGTGGCTTTTTTGATTAATCAGTAATATATGGACTACATAAAAGTCATCAGCTGACATGATACAACCATTATTTTTTTCACTTCCATTCAGATTTATACTATTAGCCTGTCTGAGGGAGAGATAACTCATCCTGAAGATTTGTACAATCCATGGAAGACTATGATCTGCTGAAACAGTGCAGGCCACTAGATTTACCTGACTTATGTTGCCAAACACTGAAACACCTCCTTTCTTAACCCTAAAACAAATAGGCAATTCAAAAAGTTTTAACTACAATCTAAAGAAATACTTGAAAGTTATGTCCATGCTCCCACCTAGGCTAACATTTCCATATCATCTTCTCCAGCTAACTTTAGCTGTACCCACCTATTTTTTCTTAGCTCCCATCTCTTGACATTTAACATCTTTAACAACTTACCTCCATATCTAACACTGTCCCACCCATTACCATATTACCTCATTGTTTACCTGTCCTTCATCTTCTCCTCCTAAATACTTCTTTGCTCCCTTCTTTCACTCCCCTACTGTTTCACTCCCCCACCTCCAACTTACTGCCTTTCCATCATACCTTTAGCATTAATCCAATATTTTCTTATATAATCAATCCCCTGTACACTATTTCTTCCTCGTCTGAGTTTTAGTATGCTGATACTTAATACACTAAGCTTTTACAGAGGTACATATTTGTCTTTCCTATTTCTCACTTTTCAGTTTTAGTCCTTATTCTCATATATTTTAACAGTCATACAAGTTGTACATCACTCATCTATTTTCATTGTTTGAATACATTGCTTTGTATTATTTGTTTCTAATCTTATATTCATTTAAAGTGACTTTATGTACATTTTGGGCTTTTTATCCAAACTAGAGTTTTCACTGTGTGGTACCTTAAACCTCCTGTAGTAGACCCACATGGGATATATCCAAATGACCCCTTAAGGACATTAATTTACCTTAAGGGGTTATTTGCATATATCCCGTGGGCCTTTACTACAGGAAGTTTAAGGTATTACACAGTGAAAACTCTAGCTTGACTAGGATTTTCTTGTATTTTTTTTTTTACTAATTGGTTTGCCTATGTAACCTTTTTACTTTTTTTTTCTTTTTATGGAGCATTTCTCCCCATGCCTCCGCTGAAAAGGAGTTTTGTTGCCCAGTTAGACCTTCCTGGTAAGCTGAGGCAATTAAGAAATAAAATAAAATAAATAACTCTGGATGAAACAGACTAAAGATAAGTCATTTAACTCAAAACTTCTCAAAAGTTTTCAACACAACCCTTTTACAGTTCCAGTCTTGCACTTAAAATTCTGGACACATTTATATATATATATATATATATATATATATATATATATATATATATATATATATATATATATTTACATGGCAGTTTCAGCAAATGCCTTAATTTTCTGCATTACAAAAAACACCCTTGGTGGATGCAAAGCTTGATGCCTGGAGATTATTTGTCATGCTGAGCATCATCTTATTTTCCAGAAGCTCATAAGAGAGGATTCATATTATTCATTTCTGTCAGATTCCCACTAATGTTTAACAATATCATTTTGTATATTTTTTATTATAGACATTTATTAACATGATAACACAAGTTTCCCTTTTCAGGAATGACCCAGAAGCACTGTCTGGTTAAGTGACCTGCTCAGAGCCAAACGGTAGTCCACCTGAAGTGGAAAGAATCAAACTCTATACCTTGGGTACAGGAAGCAACTTGTTAACAGATGAAGGCCTTAATCTTCTGCTCTAACTGTCATAACTGCTATATAGGAGTAAAAGAATGTTTAGTAGTGAAAATGTTGAAAGTTATCACAGTATGTTTTCCTCCAGAAATGACAAAATATTAATTTAGAGATATGTTGAAAGAGCTGATAACTTTTCAGGAGGGTATTATTATTTATATGAGGAAATATAATGTGGCTACTACTACAGCTCAAGTGAGAAGGGGCACTAGAATAAGATGTCATCAGATTTTACACTTAAGGTGGAAACAACCAAAAGATAGGGAAATTAATTTGGCTGGATAAAGTCAAGGCCAAAACCTCCAAGATGTGATGAGGAATTGAGGCAAATACAGAAAAGAAGGGTGGCAGGGATATAGCCCTTCTGAGAAGAAAAAGAAAATAAGCAATTTGGAGAAGTGTAATAATAGCATAGAGTTTTTAGAACAATTGTTAAACAATATTTTTATAATTCACTAAATTATCACAAACCATTAGCAGTTAGATTAAGGCAGTAGAGTGCATTTCATTGTAAAAACTATTAGGAAGGCAGGTACTGATGCAGTAACTCAAGATCCAGCGTTAATTGCTAAATATTTCCAGCAGTACTGTAGTGAGTTACAGCCCAAATCAAGAGAAAAACAAGATGAAATGCATTTTTTACAAAATCTAGGTTTGACTGAACTATGCCAGACTGACATAGAGGGGCTGATGGTGCACTTAAGATGAAGGAAGTGAATCATATTTTCAGTAACAAGGGTTGGGGAAAATCATCTGTTAATTATGGTTTGCTAACTGAATTCAGATGCTCACAAAAAGAGGAGCTTATATTTAAATTGCTGGATTTGTTTAATACGATTAGGCAGGGTAAATGTATACGTTGATCTCATAAGGATGCAGATGTAGTAGTAATACAAAAAGAGAGAAAATATTTGACTCTATGATCTTCATATAGACAACTATGATGATATACTTTTTGTGGCTGTGATGGGTAAGCATGTGGTAAAACTGACACCAGAACTAACAGATTGATAGTGAGTGTAGAAATACTAGTATTTAAATGTTTAGTACATAGGGCATATAATGCACTGAGTGAACTGGGAGCAAAAACAATAAAGATGAGCTGAGGCAAAATTAGGAGAAAAAGCTGGAGTTATAATAATAACTGCAAAAGAATGAGAAAAATATGTTACATGCCATGGTGTGCTACCAAGTCACATTATTTAAGACGTTTTACTTAGAAATGTTTATAAATGTACACTTGTATACCTTTATATGTATACATGTTCCCTAAAGTAGAGCATTAATGATATAAAGAGGAAGAGATAACTACATGTGAGATCATATTTTGATCTTCTTGTATATTAAATGATTTTAAACAAGAGTCACAGAAGATATATATTTTTTTCAAATTAAGAAATAGAGATTACAGATCAGGTAATATTATTTGTAATGATAAAACAATGCAATGTAGTGAACTAAAACTTCAAAAACAAGAACAGTAACAAACTGATAAACATGAACACAAAGCAAAAGACTCGGCCAATTACAAAACCACTAAAACCACCATGTATTTATTTATTATAAAACAAATAAGCACTTTAGTCTAAAACAATCCAAAAAGACTTCATCAGATGACATAATGTAGTAATGTACCTCAATTTAAAGCTTTTTGAAATCATATGATTGATACACCATCCATAATTTAAAGGTATATTATCTTAAAGACTGCTCCCTACTATTCATTTCAAACTCACATTGTTTAAAAAAGAGCCAAAATAAAATACATAAAAAATCATGAACATTTTGAAAGAAGTTCATTAAAGGATGCATTATACATTGTAATTAATTCATGTAGCACGTGCTTTTAATTCATGTAGCACGTGCTTTTAACTTCAATAGACAGGTTATAGACAAAATTTCATTCAGACGTGGGGCACTTCTTGCATTAAACTGCAGTTGCCAAAATATTTTTTTCTTTTCTAAATGCAAGCCTCAGGGTCCACCTCTAAACTTAACATCAACCCTCTCAAACACAAAAAACTTGAATTCATATCCCAGATGTTCTGAAATATGCTTGAATAAAACATTATTATTTTTACTTTTCCTGATTTCATAAAGATGTTCATAAATCCTTTAGTTTCCTCTTATCAATGTAAAAGCTCAGACACACCTGGCATACAGCGACAGTTAATACTCCCTTTTAATTTTACTTGTTCACCTTTTATACAAAATGTGTCACCCACCATTATATTTTTAGAGTAGGTACAATATCTGAATTGTTTCATACCAATATTCTTAATTGTTCTACTATTTGTATTATACTGCAAAGACTCAAACACATTCTTGAAATTCCTTCCTTTTCTGTATATAACCAGTGGCCAATCACCCACTTTTTCTTTTATTTTGATGTTTTCATCCATAATACACCAGTTTTTATTCAAAGCCCACTTTAGTAAATCACTAGCCAAGGAATAAGTTGTAATAAAACTACACTTATAGTTTACCCTTGAATCCACATTGTGTTCCATTTCTCTCACTTGTAAATCCACAAAAATATTATCATTAGCCATAATGGCCATCAAAGTGGGTTTAAAACATTCATTCTTCCCTTTCCTCACAACCTCCTCCACTGAGGAATCTATAAATCCTTCCAGCTATCCTCTTTTAAGGAACATATCTTTTAACTTTATATACTCATTCATGAAATCATCAAATATTGTAACCATTCATGCAGCTCGCATGAATTGCCCCTTTACTACTGCCTTCGTTTGCTTTATGGGATGGGCACTAGTGTAATGTAGGAAGGAGTTTGAATATGTTGGTTTTCTATATATTTTATAAATAAATTAATGTTTGACACAATTCTTAACCAACATAAGATCCAAATATGAAATACTATCCTTCTCTAGTTCACAAGTAAACATTAAGAAATCAGTGGTTCCATTAATATATTCCATAAAGGAAGGATTTTTTTCAACATCATCACTCCATGCAATACATATATTATCCAGGTACCTCATATACAGGCACTAGGACTTATTGAATCCACTATTCAAAATAAATTGACTTTCCCATTCTATCATTACAACATTAGCGAACAATGGCCCACATGCAGACCCCATTGCTACTCTTTTTTCTTGAAGGATGTACTGCCCTTCAAAATAGATATATTATTTTTAATACCAAATCAAGCACGTTTGCATATAAACTGCTGTTGTTTTGTAGAAATTCAATAAACCATTGGAGACCTGAGAAATTACTGTGAACAAGTCTTTAACATCAGCTGTTAAAAAACAGGCTGTCCTCATATTTCAGAGAATTACATTTCCTTAGAAAACCCCATGAATCTTTACAAACATGGTCAATTTTCTGCACCAACCCTTTGAAATTATGATCTAGAAATTTTGCAGTGGGGTATGTTATAGGCATCAACTATTGGCTTCATGGGTGGTTTATATTTATCCTTATGTAGTTTTGGTACCCCAAATATCATGGGTACCAAAGGGTTTGTCATATTCAAATAATTATATTTGTCTGCTTCCAATCTTTGTGCTAACTGTTGGGCACACAAGTGTTAATTGTTGGAAGTAATGCCACTGAATAAATGTCCCAGACAGCTGAGAGAGTCACTGAATGTTCCCAGTAATAGCAGACGTTTTTTCTAAGGAGCTTTCATTTGTCCCAGCAAAAATGGAGAATATAGTGGATACCTTTATGCATTTAAAAATGTTTATCAGAAACTTAAACTTAGGTGTGTTGTTTGATAGGATATGTCCAGCTGGGAGTTAATTAAAAGTCCCTAGTACTTACAACACCACCCCACCCCTTCATCCTGTATTGCAAATGCTTGAAAGGATTTGTGAGCTGGACTTCAGGTATATCCTAAGCAAAAATAATGGTGGGTATGATGTGAATTTAATAAAAAGTGAAAAGGCTATTTTGGATGTGCTGAAATTTCAGAATATCAGGATAATGAAACCTGATAAGGGGGGACTGTAGTAATGGATAAACTGGATTACACAGAAAGGCTGTATAAATATTTTGTTTGAGGAAATTATAGACAGGTATCAAAATATAAGGTGAACATCTCATATAGGAAAATGTATGTTTTATTAAATGACATCAATGCAACAACAGATAATGATAGACAAATATAATTATTTGAACATATCTTGAATACAGATCATGTATACTTAGTGTAGGCGTTCTGCTTAAGGAAATCATAATCACATCCTTACAGGAAGTCCAGTTCAACATCAAAGGTACATAGCTGTCCCCCAGATGGTCTCATCTGAAGGAAATATACCTTCTACAATGTGATTGCCCTTTTTTAATATAAGATCCATCGTGAAAGCATTTAGAGTCACATATTTAGTAATACATAATGCTATAACTGTAAAACATTCAAAGCAGATACCTTTCAGAGCATATTTGCCATTAATGCAAAATAAATTAAAAGGAATTGAGTAATAATATTGCTAAACTACCTTATAATGTAAGTTAATGCCTATATATTCTTTAGAGTCAGCTATTAGATAGCAAGCCAACCACGGTATTAGAGATCTCTCATCTTAACTTTCTTTTAACAAAAAGCACCCTTTTTGTTTCATACTGTAAGTAAAAAAATAGCAGGCACATTAAGCACACCTCCTTGCAAATAAAACCTAAAACATATCGGCTTGGTGCTTTATATAAGGCAGGTAAGTACATTACAAATTAAATATATTGTCTTCTTGTGCTATGTGGCAACCTACAAAAAAATAAATGCTCACTTTAAGAGATGGAAACTGGTGTTTGAGACACTGCAAACCTACAATGCCACTAACAGGTTGCCTTGTTCATCTAATGAAATCTGTGTTTTTTCAGTCAAGTTGCGTAATTTGTTTTTCATAACATTCTGAGAAAAGTCTGTTTTATCTTGTTTTCTTGTAATAAGAGCATGCTACTTCAGAACAGTGTATGAGGTTCAGCATTTCAGCAGGAGACAAATCATCTTTTTTAAACTTTAGATCCCCTACCACAAAATCAGGATTATTTTTAATGAATTAAAGTTGACAGCCTGTGTCACTATTTTCTAAATTATATTAATGGTTTTGTGTGCATGTAGGGATTTCAAGAGCAAGCATTCTATGGTCTTCAAACTATTGTCTGTTGAAATAATACTTTTTGCTGCAAATGGATTTGGCTATAGTAGTTATAAATTACTGTGAGATCTGAATGATGTGTCATGTTTTAGTTATCCTTCTGTGAAATGCTGTCAAGTGTGCATACTGGTTGTCATAATCTATGGCACATCAATCAAGAATGTGCCTCAGTAAAATATTCTGTGGTAGAAGAAGACAACAGATCTTTTATTTTTAATGTAATAGTGTTATAAATTTAAATGTCTTTCTTTATGGCAAACATCTAGTGTCTCGGAGATCTTAAAAAATGCATGAGTACATTCTTTAAAGTCCTTTTGAGAAGTGGCCCATTTATAGATTTAAGGTCGTTCAAAGTCCTACAGTGACTTGAAGTTTGTAGCACTGGAAATTGCAGAAAAGTATTGATAGATGTTCATAGTGTAGTTCCATGTCATTGATCAGCAGTAACTCTGTGCAGCAGTCTTATCTCCGGCGGTATATTGACTCAGGAAATACTTGTACAGTTTTATTTTTCAGCAAAAGAAGTAGGTCAAGATTCTCTCAGGTGCCAAAACTATTCCTAACAATGTGGTATGTGAAGGGGCTCCAACTACAATCAAGATAACATAGGATTGATAGGCAGCTCAGGAGTTGACCAGGCAGCTGTGAGTGGCTTATTGTTGCTTCACCCATTCCTGTGGGCGGGGCATTTCTGCCTGAATCTGACATGCTTCAGTGACAGGAGTGATGCTGTAATCACATGTCATAGAAGAAGGGGCTGGCACTAACTGATGCTGCATGTGGTGATGTATGCCACGTGAGTTGCTCTGCAGAAATGGAGTTTGTAAAAAAAAAAAAAAAAAACTGGTGTGCAAGGCAGCATATGTGGTGCTGCAGACTATTCCACTGACATCCACTTCTACTTTTCCCAGCTCCAGAGTGTAGTACTGGACAAAGTACAGTTGTGTAAGTAAACATACCATAACAGAAATGTGCATGTCCACAGCTAGTGGGGTTTGGTTTTATTGGCCTAAATGTATCCACAAAGACTTAAAAAGAAAAAGTAAAAAGTTGTGGAGATTCAGAAGCCATATATCTGAAACACTTGACGTCCTTAAGGGGTCATTGGCATATAGCCCATGGGCTTCTATTACATGAGGTTTAAGGTATCACACAATGAAAACTCTAGCTTGTCTAGATTTTTCTTGTAGTTTTTACTAATTGGTTTGCCGATGTGACCTTTCTACATTTTGGATTTGGATAACAGTGGATGTTTGAATGATTACTGCTGCAGTAGTCTTTGTTATATGAATATAGCCTGCCTAGAATATAACAACTGGCCAACTTCCAAAGCTTCAAGGCACCTTCCACGTACCCAGAATGCTGACATCTCAAGCAAGGATGGAGAAAATCATCAGTCTGTCTACCAAGCCCTTCAGAGCTTTCAAGCCAGCTAAAAGAGGGAGGCTAGAGCCCTGGATGAGGTCATTGCTGCATATCTAAAAATCCATATCCTTACCCTGGCAACAAAAATCATAGAAAAATAAGGGGGTGGAGGGAACAGCTACTCACCAGTGATCATTTGACCATTTACGGTTATGCTGAGTTTTCTTACACAAATATGTTCCTCACTTCATCACTGCTACAGTAGCTTT
Organism: Protopterus annectens; assembly: GCF_019279795.1. Taxonomy (NCBI): domain Eukaryota; kingdom Metazoa; phylum Chordata; order Ceratodontiformes; family Protopteridae; genus Protopterus; species Protopterus annectens. The sequence continues at coordinate 1,128,054,656 of NC_056725.1, read as the reverse complement.
AGTTATATGGGGAAAGTACCATAGCTAAGGTTTGGTAGGAGGAAGCATGATGGTCCATGTGAATGTTCCTAGCAAACCCTGCTCTTGACCTGGAAAAAGGATTCTAGTTTGTAATGCTTTGTAAATCCATGCATGTACAGAGGACCAACATGCTTCCTCTAGAATACATCTAGAGTCCACTCCATTACAAAAAGTCACTGAAGAAGACAAGGCCTTAGTAGAGTGAGCCTTGTCCCTGCCTGAAATCGACTTACTATGGTGGAAAAACATAATCAAATAGTATGGACAACCATTTTAATCATCTGTTTTGACAACAGTTGTTCTTAATTTTTATCTTCATAAGAAATTAATAACTGGCGAGAATTTCTAAAGGTTTTACTTCTGTCAAAATAGTATCTGAGCTGTCTGGGGACATTCAGTATAAGAAGCATCAATCATCCCTCATTTTAGGTTCTGGAGAGAAGACAAGAAGATGGATAACTTGGTTCAAAGTAAATTCAGATACCACTTTTGAGATAAATGAAGGATTTGTTGTCAAGAAATCCCTGTCTTTGAAGGAAAATGAGATTGATTCACCATATGGAAATGCAATTGAGACACTCTTCTTCCAGAAGTCAGAACAAGTAACACCATTTTCCATGATAAGAGCCTCGGATCAGCATGAAAAGCAAGTGCAAATGGAACAATAGATAGTATTTTCAAAACAAAATTAAGATCCCATGAAGGAATCACCTGTTTTATAAGTGACAGATATGTAAAATCCCTTTCAAAATCAGCTTAATACAACAATATATTGAAAGAGGAGGATCCACAGGCAGACATGCCAAAAAGGCCTAAAGAAGAAGATTGACAGAGGAATAAACAAGGGCAGAGGATAAAAACTCACACAAATATTTTATAACCAGAGAGTTTCTGGCCATAAAACATCCCAGTAGAAAAAGGAGCTGAGGAATCATTAAGCTCTTCCATGGTTAAGCTGAAAAATAAACCTGAAATGCAGCTAGCAATGTCATCAACAGTCAGTAAGCAAGTTTCGAAAGTTGCGTTTCCACAGAAATAACACAGTGCCAAGGACACAAGAACACTTGCCTCGTTGCTAAAATCCTTTTTTGTATACATAAAAATGCAGTATTCTGAATAAAACAAGTTCACAGTCAAACAGTAAAACAGGACACACTGATTTAACTGACAAAAATGTCTGAAAACAGTCCCCAAAACAGTAAAACCTAGTTAAAAATAAACAGTTTTTCACAGAGTACAGTTTCTGTTATAAAGTAACACTGAAGGGTTTTCTCCAAGAGAACTTATCTGTTCAGATGTGGAGAAACAGTAGCCAACCATTGATCTGCAAAAACCCACAAGGGAAGTGCTTTTCAGTGACAGGAAAGCTCTGAAGGGCATGGCACCCAGACTTCTGATTTTCTCCAGCCCTGTTTGAGCAGTCAATTGTCTAGATGCAAGAAAGGTACCCTTAACCTTTGGAAGCTTGGCAGCCATTAAATACTAGCCAGGATATAACTCGTAGCTAAGGCTACTACAGCAGAGATAAAAAACTGAGCATCACTAAAGTTAAAAAAATGGAGTAACAAGAGCAAATCTAAAATAGGTGATGGTCAGCTGGACAGTTAATAGCTGTCTTCTCAGGAGTGCAAAACTTCCTTGAACTTCAAAGGGTCATTTCATACCCTGAATTAAATGAGGGTTATATGTGTCATTGACACTGGTGGATTTCAGAGGTTTTCAATGTTAATGGGGAGTCCAGTTCAGCAATACATTATCACATGGGTGGCATTGTTGTCACCACCATAGGCTTTCATATACCATGCATGCATCTGAAGTTCGTTTTTGGTCATGGTGGCTCTTATTCAAATATGAACATGCTTCTTGTCTTGCTGATCACAAGAACTTAAGCCTTTATTGTCTGCTTGTCCCTTGAATAGGCTTTAGCTAGAAATCATCTTGCCATGCCTAAACATGACTGGAAAGCATAGAAAATATGATAAGTTATATTGCTGATGGACAGCTTGTGATGAGTACTTGAAATATATTTGTACAAAACAAAGTGTTACAGGCCTAAACAGAACATTAAGCTATGTACAGGCAAACAACTGGCATGTTCAAAGAAGCAGAGGTGGGTACTGTCCAAAATATGTGCTGATTACCACAATTCTAATTAAAAGGAATTCAAAAGTCCTTTTTTCTTTTCTTTATTATTCTTTTTATGTTCTTTTTTCCAAAACTTCTGGATGAGTGGTGCCAGTGTAGTGGTTGCTCAGGACACCAGCTGACTTAGCTAGTGCTACGATATTTCGTATTTTTTACTTTTATATTTCCTCTTACCTTTTCCACAACTGCAACACTTGGTTTCTTTATAGGTTCATAGGTGTATAGATAGGTACTAGGCTAGCTGCCCTTGTGGGCCATTTTACGCCTAACCATTTTTAACCTATCCCATTTAGTTAGAGATTGTCCTTATCCATTCTATGGTCAATAATTATATATTGCCCCTAATGGGAATAACTGGGATCATACCATAGATAATTTGCGGCCCACCATGCATGAGATAAAGCATTTAGAAGCTGCATCTGACCATTAGTAGTTCAGGGGGGTAGTCCAGGGATATCTTTTCTGTTTTCTATTCATAGATCTAAGTTGCACTTCAATATGGAAAGGACTGAGCTTTGTTTTATATGGATGGGGAGTCTGTCCCACAACAACAGCATCCCATGCAAGATCTAACTATCCATCCAAACTATTCTTTTGATTTTGCAGAAGAGGTTTAGGTCCTTAGACCAAGTATTTCTAATGCCATTTGACTTGTTGATGTGCAGTAAATCTATCAGCAATGGGTCGAAGACTGCCTTCTATTCCAGACACAGGTCACCTCATAGCAGTCTGCAGGATACTGAATATAGTGGCAGGGCTTTTGAGTCATATAAATACAGACTTCTATTGCATTATTTCTGCTTTCACAATGATAGCTGACTTTTTTACCTTTTGAAGGATTAGCATGTATTTCAACTTTATGTGCAGTATCCACATGTCAATCATGCTTCCACAGCTGATATGAATATCTTCAAATTCCTTTGAAAGTGTTAAATGTGATTGAAATCAGCTTCCTATGACAGCCACAAATGAAACTGTCACTCATGAAACTAGCTAAATTTTTCATTCATTTCAATGGTTCTGTAAAAAGACAGATATTAGTTTTCTCTTTTTTCTATTTTAACTCCTGTTCTGTACAAAACTCACCTGTTTTACAGTTCTTAAGGCTCATACCTCATTTATTTGCAAGTTAAGTAAAAATAGTACTCTGGCTGTCCAGCACCTTGCTAATATTCCGCACCCAAATTCCTCAAGCTCACAGCTGTCTATTGATGCTGTTTATCACGTGTATGTGTGTGTGCATGTGTGTGCATGTGTGTGTGTGTGTGTGTGTGTGTGTGTGTGTGTGTGTGTGTGTGTGTGTGTGTGTGTGTGCATGTATATATCTTCAGTATATATCTACAGTATCTAGGTCTACTTCTAAATTTCACAGTTTCAAAACTTTGAATTTGAAATGTAAATTAAAAAAAAATAAAAATAAAAAAAAGTTTATTTTTTGTAGGGGGCAACCCCCCCACACCCCCTGCTAATTAAATATACCATCTCTGAGATCATAGTACAGCGATGAAAATGGTAAATATACCATTCCACGCCATATGATCATAAGAAATTCTAAGTTTTAAAACTTTGAAATTTACAAGTAGACCCATCTATAAATACATACATATATATACATGGTTCTACCTCACATAAACGAAACACCACAACACCGACAACGCAATCACCGACACCACATCACCGACAGTACATATATATATATACACACACACACACACACACACACACACACACACACACACACACACACACACACACACACACACACACACACACACACACACACACACACACACACACACACATGCACATAAGCACATATATATTATATAGATCCATTATAAAAGGAAAGGTACCACAATTCTGCAAGCATTCAGCTATGGTACCCATACATAAAGATAAAACCTCTAATTTTCAAAACAACTACAGGTCTATTACCTTACTACCACTAATGTCATAATTCCTGGAAAGTGTGTGCATTTGCAGTTCCCAGACTACGTCCAAAACCATAATCTAATCTCACTGCTTCCAGGCCAAAAGTACTACTAGTGCTATAACCCTACCTGATCTTACTGACTACATTAGTGGACAACTGCATGCTAGCAAGTTAACTGAAGATTTTATACTAGATTTGTTAAATGCATTTCACATGACCGCACATCCTACTTTTCTTGAATCCTTTAAACTACGCTGCAATTTCTCTTAATGCTCATGGCAATCCAATTCTTTTAAACAGATGACAGTCAGGAAAATGGAATGGCACTACATCTTTATATCTCCACTTTTCCAGAGTTCCCCAGGGATCAGCACTTGTGCCTTTCATTTTTACACAGTTTATTATTGAAGGTCCTGTCAAATTAATCAGATATAACAACTGTAGTCTCTAAAACCTGATTAGATAGTATTACAACATTGTACAATTTGCTTTTCATAATCTTTAGTCCTGGTAAATCAATATGGGGTCTTCACCTGAAAGGAGATATTTTCTGGAATGCCTCCATAATCTACATCTATGTTCTTTTCTCCATAGCAATTTATCTGGTAACTACAACAGACACATCTGGCCATCTCCTGATTTGACTCTTTCTTCTAACACCAAGGTGTCTGCTACTGCAGCTGTTGGCAAATAGATCTAAAGAAGAAGGTGAATTTGAAAATCTTCCTGGGGTAACCAATTACCAACAGCTTAGACTTAACCTTCAAATAAAATATGCAGTTACAAGAACTGATTACATACTGAGTAAACTATTTATTTAGAGCCAAAACCTTTTGGACAGATGATGCTGCTATTGCCAGATTTGCCCACATTCCTTCTTTTATGCACTTATTCCACCCCCTAACTTGCTTAGCTTCTTCAGTTCAGCACACACATGGACAAACTTATAACAGAATAGCCAAATTTGAGGCAAGTATCAACAGTCACAAATATAACTGTCACTGTCTTTATGAGCTCAGCTGACCTAACTGCAAACACAATCTATGCTTCACTTGAATCTGAATTGCTCATATACTACTTTACAACATTGTCACTGTCTAAAACATGATTATTGGTGAGACATCTTTAAAAATCATTTTACTGATATCCCATCCCAAAATCTGCTAATAAATTCAGAGGTTTGAAATGTGGTGCATTTATTAGTAAACTCCGGAATATCCTCCCACCTGAAATAAGAGGCCTTTCTTACAGATGTGAATTAATTTTCCCGTTGAATATCTGAGCAGTCTATAGAAAAGCAACTGTTGCATAACAAAAGCACTGATATAGTAAAGTTCAACCCTCCCCCCAAAAAATATTATAACCAATCGTACATGCAATATTGCTAATACATAAGAATCCTATTTAATCTGGTCTGTATCTCATTGCCTCATAAATCTTCATTTATCGATACAAACCTTCATTTATTGATTCAAACTATTTTTTGTTACCAGCTATACTGTTCCCTATTGCTCTATTATATCTTGCCTGTTACTGCTGGCAATAATTGCTGCATCTATACTAATGTGTAGTATATTATTTTGGTATATTTCAGTTATACTATAACTTGCTCTCTAACATTGCTGATATAACCAGCTTTACCTATATAGATTTTCAATGTTCTGTTTCACTGTGTCACTAGCCTTATTGTGTAATTTAAATTTGTATTTTGTACACTTATATAGTATCTATTTAGTTTTATTGTATATGTATCTGAATCATTATTCCCCATCACACCACAGAAGATGAAACTTGTCATCCAGACTTTTCTGAATAGCAAATAATAAAAATATCTAAACTCTTAATCCAGTTTCAAACCATGTCTGCAGTTCATAGTACTCTGCTTACTTTTACAATGCATTGCCTCACAGTCTTATCAGTCTATTGACTGCAACAATTAAAATTAGGTTTTTCTGTAATAACCACCAATGTTGGCACAAAATCTAATTTTAACATATTAAAATTCTGGTCATAACACTTTCTTTGGGATTTTGATTGGAAAATCAAGTAATCCCTACATGGAGGCATCTGTAACACAAAGTGCTTCATGGAAGGAATGCCATTCTCCATAAAAAAATGTGTTCATTTCTTTCTATTTGCATAGATAAGGATTCCATTTTTAGCTCAATTTGTTTTATTCTCCCCCAATGAGCTATTGATATTTTATTGCCACTTTTTTCTATTTTGCATATTGTTTATTTTTAAAGACCCTCTAACGTTCACCAGAACATGTTTGAAGCCCAGACAGAGTACTAACTGACACTTCTGTGCTTACACCCAGGCGTTTTATACAGTGTTGTGGAGGCTCGCTATTACAGTTTAATATTCTGTGCTCATTATGGCACAAGATACTGTAGCTCTGGCCTATAATATTATTTTTCCCTTTAGTAAGTGGACTTTATTGACTTGTTTCATTCATGAGGAAAGTTTCTCTCTGAGACACATTTTTTTCTATACATATACAAGCTTGTTCTGCAGGGAACCTGTGACAATTTTTTCCCTGGTGTTAAATTTCTTCCCTGTCAACCATCAGCCCCCTCCAATAGATCTTAAGCTCATATCACAGCCAATAAGAATGGCCATCATTCAGGGAATGGTCATTATTCAGGCAGTCATGAAGAGAAGATGGAAGTTCAGACCTCTTCTCCTATCATACAGCACCAAGCCCTCATCTGTCCAAGTTCCTTGATGGTCTAGTTTCGCCCAGCCAGATTTGGTCTGCCCACATTTAAGGGTGGACCTAAATTGTTCTAAGGCAAAGAAAAAATAATACTGAGTTGCTGCAAAGAATAGAGTTTTACTTTAATTAGCTTAACCTCACCAGTTGCATTCCTGGTGTGCAGAGTGCTGAAGCGGAGATACACCATAGTGGACCTGCAATGCACTTATGATACTGTACATACTCTGATTTCTGACTGCTGAGTACATATTACAACTTCATCCCAAGAGCCCTCATCTACTCCATCTAGCCAAAGTCTCCTCTATAAGTCAGTCCAGCAGTGAACCAGTCTGCTTCCCTTAGCCCTACATGGCAGCAGTAACTCATTCTCACTGCTCCACTGCTCCTTATCAATGCCTCTAGCACCCAGGGTACTATCCTATCTTTGGTCAATTGGTTAACAGTGAGGGATGGATCCCACTATGCCAGAGAGCTGACTATCCTGTGAACAGCTTGTAAAATTCCATGTGGGTACCCCTCTGGACCTACTGACTTCCTACATTTGAACCTGTTTTATCTTTGCCACTTCCACCATTTGCATTCCTTTATTTCTCTAACTCCTCCTTCTTAACATTCTTCATTAGCATTTCTAACAGCCACAACTTTGTAGCTGCTGGTTCACCCCCCTTCTGAGTGGTACTGTAGGGCAGTAATTACCTTTTTATTTGCAGACCTGTCTTTGTATGACTTTGCTTCCTGCTTATAATAATGCCAGTAGTTTGCAAATGCCTCGTCTGAGTTGCCATGCAAACTGATTTACAATCTCATAACTATGGAGCCACTAAAGTGTGAAACATCTCCCTCTCTATTTATAATATCTCATTTTTATTGTCTATCTCTAGATTTCTGTTAATGATTAATTTACTTTAAAATCTGACCCTTTCTTCTGTCAAATTACAGACATATCTAGGCTTTCTCCTTCATCAACTACACCTAGACTGTTGACTGTACCCTGTAGCAGCAACAAGTCACCTACAATTTCCTTATTCAACTAATTTTGCAGTAAAATAATGTTCATCACATCCCTAAACTTCTTCTGCCTATCTGCTGTTCTCAGATTGTTTTCATCCAACCTCCAGTTCTCTGCAGGCCATAATTTGAAAACCTCAACCTCACTTTTACTGATCCCCTTTACTGATCTCCAACTTCACTACCTGTTTTGCCCTTCTGCTTTCATTAGAAACCCAGCTAGTACATGTACTTGTTGTGTCTCATGCATGCATTTCCTTGTTGTAATGTACACATTTCCAAATAACTAGCAGTTCCCCTTTATTCATGCTTTTAATCATCTCCCTTTGTCATTAGTGATTAAACTTATACTTTTATAATTTCCTGTCTAGTTTTCCCCCTAATGCCACATTATATCACCCCATATGGTCTATCTTAGGTCTTCCTTCAATCCTTTCCATTCATGAAAAAATTCTTTCAAAACATCCCCAGTAATCATAGTTCAAGATACGTATATTTTCTATCCTCCATGATCTCTTCCTTTATTTCACATACAAACTGTCTCCATCCTACACTTTTCTTAAATTGCTGGTAGTGAAATTAGTAGCTTCTTCATATCTCAGATTAACCTCATCTCCTTTATAACTTTTATTTAGATCTGTTTTATTAGCCCCATGTCCTCATCTGATCTTAGTAATTTTTTGAAAATGTGCTCTTTTTCATCATGTTTGACACCCCTCCCTATGTCTCTGTATTGATATCTCTCTGGCAGTCCCCCTTTACTAAAGAGTCTGCTTACCACCACCCATACTTAGATAGGTATTCTTTTAACATTCTCCCCATTGAGTACTAAACCTGAACTCTAAGAATGGGACTCTAATGTCTGCCATTTTGACTGACTGCAATCACCTGTAATATATGAGGGACAAGAAAAAAATGAAGCAACATTATGGACATTCTGAAAGCTCAGATGCAGTTAAGAGGTTTGTGTCTGTCTGTCTTTCTGTCTGTGTGCATCTGTGTGAGTGTTTGAATGTGTGCATGTCAGTGAGAGAATGAAAGAGACAGAGCTGTAGCTTACAATTCTGATGCTCTGTGCTGTTCCCTGATATACCCTCATTTAAGCTGAGAAGCAAGTAAAAGGGTCCTCTTGTACTTCAGGACCAAAAAATGGTTCTCTCATACTTGAAGACCAAAGAAGAAATATATATAATCAAGAAAAAGAGCTCTTTCCTCTTTCTCCTTTTCAATTAAACTTACATTACACAGTGCTGATCACAAATGAAATACTGGCACTCAGTTCTGAATGCCAGTAATGCACTAAAGAATGTTCAACATCTGCTGATCACTTCCCCTAACACTTTGCACCCACACTATGGCTCTCCATTTCACCCCACATAATTTATACTTCTGGAATGAGAGGATTAAAAGCAGCAAATAGATGACTGGGAGACAGGATAGTTTCTCAAGAGCTTTTATTCTTCCTTTTAGTGTTGACTTCTATGATATCAGGAACATTATATGTAGATTGCAGGACATGTTCACTATTGATAACTAAGTACACTCAGTAGTGGGATACAAGCCCACTATAGTTTACAAGAGGGAAGTTGTCTAAAGGGTCTATTAGAAAGAGACTCTAGTGCACCCACACTGGGTGGTTGTTACAAATGCGGGAGATGTAATCAGTGTCCAGCCATGTTTCAAGGTGAGGCCATCAAAATCACTAGTTATGGTATGGTAAAACCTAGGAAGAAATACTTCTATTACTCAAAGAGGGTAGTGTATGTCGCAGTGTGTGATCTATGCGACAGTTTCTACATTGGTAAGACCAAAAGAGCATTGAGACAAAGGGTGTATCAACACCTGTATGACATCAGGAATAAAAACATAAAGAATAAAAACATAAACAGTGCTTTGTACAAGCACATTTGTGCGTGCCCCACAAATACTTTTTAAGTTTGGGGCCATAGACCATATCGACCTTGGAGCAAGAGGGGGACCAATGGATGAATGGCTAGAATTTAAGGAATTGGCATGGCAGATTAAAACTGATTCCTGCCAAGTACCAGGTCTTAATGACAGAATTTCCTTGAGTTCTGTTTAAAAATTAAAATCGATGTATTTTTTATAGGTTTATTAGTAGTATTTTGATTTTGATTTTTTTGCTAGAATATCAAGTTTTAACAATTTTTATTAACTTTGTAAAAAAAATTTTTTTGAGGGAATGATGTAATTACATTGACCAGTGGTTAGGTGGGGTGATGTATATATGTTTGTCATGATCATGTGATTTTATTCGGATGAAGTCTGAAACTTGACAAAAAGCACTTAAATAAACTTGGATTTTGCTGGTGGTCTGTTCTGCATGCTTCTTTCATCTATTTTCTACTTTTGAGTGGTTTTACTTTGTTCATTTCTTGGAATGAGAGGATTACCTATACCAATGAGATGCATGGGCCACCAGTGGGATTACCACAGGGAAGTGTTGATTAACACTAGCAGTAACACCATCCAATTCAGAAGCAAGTACATTAACCAATAATAAGATCTTTCCTCATTGTGGCTAATTATGTCTCTGAATACCATTTTCCACAAATATGGAGCACATAACTTTTGGCTACAGCAGTCTGCACTCATGGTAGGGCTCTTTATGATTATTTTTCATACCACAGTCTAGATAAATCACTACAAATGTATTATTCGTGTAGCTATAACTTTATACAAACATAACTATACAATCTGAAAATGCATTATATACACAGTTATGTATTTCATTTCAGAGTCCTTCATTAGATAATCATTTATTATCCTCTCAGTTTTCATCAGGACTTGGGTATTAATCCTTATGCCAGCATTTTTTTCTTTCAAACAAATATCAGTCATGAAAAAGCTGCACTAAAAATCTAAGCAATCCTACTAATCCAATTTCCACCTAGTTTATATGCAATAAAAAATACAAAACAACATATAGGAACAAAAATATATAGTATTTCACTATTACTAAGTTAAACAATGAAAGTGTATATGAAAAGGCGACACCAAGGAAATACTTCTCACACCTCCATAATGTTCTCCACACTAGCAGCTTAAATAGTCTTCAGAATATAGGCAGCAATAAAAAACAGAAAACAATAGCTATCACAGTAGAAATACTTGTCCTTCTCATAAGTGCAGACTATATCCTTAGTTATAGCAACTCTGACCACAATAATACCTATTACAAATAGCCTCATTAATTCACCCATAATTGTACACATTTTTGTCCATATTCTTATAACAAAATAAATTGCATATCTTTGTGATCCTTTTGCAGTCAGAGTGGCTAAGCATGACAAAAAAGTCTATGCTCTTAATTCCCTTCTCTACACATGACTATTACACATGTTGCTATACAAAAATATTATACAAGTCCATGTGATAATGTATCCAACATACTGACAGTGAAGGATTTCTACTTATAATCAAAACATCTCCCCTTAATTTATTATATCTGGCTGTTAGAAGCAAAATCACCAACACCCAAATGGCTAATATCCCAAATTATGACAAAAAGGAAAATATGCATGCACCTTTATTCGTGATTCAATGAATAGAACCATACAGTAAAATTCTGTAGTGTTTGTCACTGTGTCTGGATAGGAGACATACATGTTTCATATCCACTGTTTGGCAATTATACAAATTTTCTGGACTCATCTGACAGTGATTTCCGACACACACTTGAACAAACCACTGTTGAATGTAAAGTGGGTGGAATGAAAATTATCATTATCTCCAAGTCTCGGGCTATGGTATTATTTCCAGAAAGAGCAGACTGATTTGTTTATGTCTGAGGAATAACTGCCCATACTGGAGGAGTTTAAAGATCATAGTGTCAGTGGCACAATAGGTAGCATACTTGCCTGTTGTATTGGAAGATCAGAAGGCTGTGGTTTCTTTTCCTATCCCAAGTACTAGTATTCATTTTCCAATACTGATACTGCACTGATGCACTCTTGAATATGTCATCCTTTGGATGACTGTTAAACTAATCTGTTTGAACTGGTTGCAGCTCAGGTTAATATAAAATATCTTATGGTTCTTATAAAAAAGGAATAGGGATGTTTCATTCATATTAATATTTATATTCATTTTATACCATGTAAATACTTTAAATCAATTATTTGCACACTCATTTTTTACATTCATTATTAAAATTATTTACAAGTTATCAACACAAAAGAACTTAACTAAACTGTGATACTTCTTCCATTCCGTTTTCTTTATTTACTCTTTATCCCCCACCCTTTCTTCCACAACCATCATTTTATTTCAGCTAATAAATCATCCTCTTCCATTTTCTTTTATATAACAAATTCATTATCTTTTTTCCACACCACCCACATTGTTACAAACAGTACTGTATCCCATTATCAATATCACCTTTCTTTACTTTATCATACTTCCCATATAATATCATATTTATATTTATACATTTACGTCCTTCCTATCTATATTCATCTTTAAACTTTTCATACAATTATTTATTCTTTTTGCAATCCAAAAATAATGTTTTGTTGTATTTTCTTCACTACAGTCAACATAGTTTCTTTCATCCATCACTTGATATTCATATTCCTTCATCAGTAATTTGTGCAATAATATCTTCAGAACAATCCTCTGCTTCATAAAATGTTTCAAACCTTATTCTTCTGTATTAAACAACACTGACCCAAAGGCCACTGACTGTGGCAAAAAAATGACAAACAGCAAGGCAAGTACCAAACTTTTATTCTCTAGCGCTTCGGTGTTACCACATTTAAGGAGTATCAAACAGTAACAAACATTTACACACATTTTTATATACCTTACACAATTAACATCAATTACCCAATTAAATAATTAATAGTTTCCAAATCTTTAAAGCAAACATTTCCAATTTAAGTCATTATTTAGACCATTAGGCACAAGTGTTTTATACTTTAAAATATAAATACTCTCTTTATACCATAATTTTTGTTTTAATATATTTTCATCATCACAAAAACATTCCACAGCTTCTAAAACTGTGCCTTGTAACATAGTGATATCACTATCATGAAACATTTTAAATTGTAAAGCAATTATCTTATCTTCTCTCATATTCCTAATATCTCTCATATGCTCCATGAATCTGACACGGAATTCCCTTTTTGTTTCTCCTATGTAAAACAGAGCACATGGACATCTTAATGCATATACCACCCCTTTGCTTCTACATGAATAAGCATCTCTGGGTTCAAATTTAACCCAACTGATATTATTGAAAGTATTCACAATATTTACACAAACACTGCATCCCTTGCAGCATGATGTTCCCTTTGTCACTAATAAGTTAGGTATACTAACAGCTGGTAAACTGAATCTGCCATGTACCACCATATCTTTTAAATTCCTTCCCCCTCTTATATGAAAAAAGGGGCTTCTGTGGCAAAATCTCCGCCAAAAATCTATCTTCTAACAAGTATTTCCAATAGTATTCTATTAATGTCCTTATTTCCTCACTTTTGATGTTATACAGAGATACATAATAAATTGTATCTGCCTTATTTATGTTCACCTCTTCATATTCAGGTACCCAAATACTATTTAACACTCCATAACTGGATCTATTTCTCCTTCTACCACTATTTTTATATACTCTTTCACAAACTCTGGTTTCAGCCTCCTTCAGAATATCTGGGTTATAACCCCTTCTCAAAAACATATCCTTAGTTTGTTCCATTTCCTTCCCCAACATATTTTCGTTACTGCATAGTCTAGAGATACGGACTAATTCCCCATAGGGTAAAGCCCTCAATACATGGGGGGATGGCAACTAGATGCATGGAGATACTGATTCCCATCAACAAACTTCCTGTCAATATTGGAAGAAACACTTCCATCCATATTTCCTTCCAGAATTAGATCCAGATATACCACTTTATTCCCTTTCTGTAGTCCATCAAATGATAGGCCAAATGGGTTTCTATGCATTTCCAGTATAAAATCATCCACTTCATTTAAACCTCCATCACACACAAATATCAGATCATCTATATATCGAAAATAAAAATCAACATATTTTTCATAAAATTCAACTTAAATAAAAACTGTGTTTCAAAAAAAGACATAAAAAGATTGGCATACATGGGGCAAATGCTGCCCCCATTGCCGTACCCTGCTTCTGTCTATATAACTCATTATTAAAATAAAAATAATTATTTTTCAAACAAAAACTAACCATTTCCACTACAAAATTAGAAAAAGAACTATCTCCCATAAAATATTTAATAGCCTTCAGACCATCTTCATGTCTGATGGAGGTATACAAACTCCTTACATTGAGTACCAACCAGAATTTTTTCTCATCCCATTTCAACTGATAAATTTTATTTAATAAATCTAAACTATCCTGAATATATACTGGAGATGCCTTAACATAGGGTAACAATATTTTATGTAATACTAAACCCATGTTATGCAGAAAATACTTGCAGGTGGAAATAATTGGTCTACCCGGTGGCTCCACCATGCTTTTATGTATCTTTGGTAGGCAGAAAAAAACAGCTATTTCACTGTTACAATTAAAAAGTTTGTCCTTGACATCCTTATCAGTGAAATAACCCTTCCTAACATTATCATCAAGCATTTTCTCATATTCAGCTACTGCTTGTTTATATTTGTTAATACTACATTTCTCGTACACATCAACATCATTCAAATGTTTCATACACATATTAAAATATTGGAGTACATTCATAATTACAATCTTATTCTCTTTGTCAGAAGGTTTTATCACTATATCCTTCCTTTTTTCTAAAGTTCTTAATGCTTACCATTCCCTACAAGTTAAATTATATTTTATTTTATGTTTATCTAACAACACAGATTCACAAATGTTCCCACCTCCAAATCCTATCATTGACCCAAATTGTGAAACACGTGGATTTTCAAATGGTGGTATGAACTTATTAAATGTTGGTATAAAAGACATACCAATTCCATTTCCTTCATTACAAAACATGTTATCTTCCACATCATTATCATACATCCCCCCCGTTTCATCAACACAGGAAAAGAAACTTTCGTCAGGTTCATTAAGCAAAGAGTTACTTCGTATATCAATGTTAACTCCTGAAATCCTAGCAAAGTAATTCTTTAAAAATATTTTTCTTAAAAATCTAAACATTTCTTGCCTTACCACATGTCCTCTAGGTAACACTGTGGGCACAAACTTGAGCCCTAGGTTTAAAACAGAAACTTGTTCCTGTGTTAAATTACAACATGATAAATTAACCAGTGAATTTGGTTCAATACATGACTCACCGTTTAAATTTTTTGTTGAAATAATGTCCATTGTTCTGTCCTTGTTTAAAATCCGCTCTATAATCCCTCCCTGCATCGTCATTGTTATACCCAAAGTTCCTCGTACGCTTCTGTCCTTGGCGAACCTGCTGTTGTTGCTGTGGCTGTCTCTCCTGGTTCTGAAAGGTTTGTGCATATTCCGCTGGTCTTTCCGGTTGTGGTAACTCAGGAAAGTCATCGCTCGCGACGGTCTCATAACGGCTCTCCTCCCCCGAGGAAATAAATGATGCAGAGGCACTCCTTTTAAACTTAACGTGCTGACGTTTCTGATTCCCTGCCTTCCAATTGGATGAATATGTGAAAGCAAGCCCAGCCTCATATTCATTCACATCTCTCTTCAATTTAGATGTCTTTTGCTCCACAAGTTCAGCTTCTAATGAAATTAAATTTTTATTAGTTCTTTCCAAAAAACTCTTAATACTTTGGACTCCCATGGAACTGCTGATGGTCTGAGACAGGGCCGCCAACTCCTGTTTCAATTTTTTTATGCTTAATTTGATCTCGCTCCAGTAAAATGTGTAGCCATTCGACTACACACTTATGCAAAGCCTTAAACCAGCACTCCTTGAACTGTTTATCTATCAGACAGTTCAAATCAAAAGGAGTATTGGGATTTTTAATAAATCTTAGTCCTTTGGGTGTAATGTCCAAATCTATATATCTCTGCAAACCTAGAATGCTGAAATAGGTTTTAGTCTCTTTTTCCAATAACCTTTCATAATTTTCACATAACTCTCTCATATCAGACGGAATGACATTCACAGTCTGTCCCACAGAATTAAAGGGATCAAGCACTCTTTTTGCTCTTTCTTTAACAAAAGTCTCAAACAATGGACCCATAGTTATATCAGCTGGTCAATTTTCTAACATTGTGCCCGAAATATGTACAGAGACATTTAAGTACTGTTCCATAGTTCTTTGGAAGCCCCCCTGAGCTCCCACACCACCAATTGCTCCCATAAGGGACACTGGTTCTTCCCAAAATATACGAGGAACATCCATGTTAGGGTCAGAAGCCATACCCCAACACACTAAATCAAACGACCTCCTCTCCTCCTTCCTCCAGTATTAAATAACACTGACCCAAAGGCCACTGACTGTGGCAAAAAAAACGACAAACAGCAAGGCAAGTACCAAACTTTTATTCTCTAGCGCTTCGGTGTTACCACCTTCAAGGAGTATCAAACAGTAACAAACATTTACACACATTTTTATATACCTTACACAATTAACATCAATTACCCAATTAAATAATTAATAGTTTCCCAAATCTTTAAAGCAAACATTTCCAATTTAAGTCATTATTTAGACCATTAGGCACAAGTGTTTTATACTTTAAAATATAAATACTCTCTTTATACCATAATTTTTGTTTTAATATATTTTCATCATCACAAAAACATTCCACAGCTTCTAAAACTGTGCCTTGTAACATACTGATATCACTATCATGAAACATTTTAAATTGTAAAGCAATTATCTTATCTTCTCTCATATTCCTAATATCTCTCATATGCTCCATGAATCTGACACGGAATTCCCTTTTTGTTTCTCCTATGTAAAACAGAGCACATGGACATCTTAATGCATATACCACCCCTTTGCTTCTTCGTGAATAAGCATCTCTGGGTTCAAATTTAACCCCATTTATATTATTGAAAGTATTCACAATATTTACACAAACACTGCATCTCTTTCAGCATGATGTTCCCTTTGTCACTAATAAGTTAGGTATGCTAACAGCTGGTAAACTGAATCTGCACTGTACCACCATATCTTTTAAATTCCTTCCCCTCTTATATGAAAAAAGGGGCTTCTGTGGCAAAATCTCCGCCAAAAATCTATCTTCTAACAAGTATTTCCAATAGTATTCTATTAATGTCCTTATTTCCTCGCTTTTGATGTTATACAGAGATACATAATAAATTGTATCTGCCTTATTTATGTTCACCTCTTCATATTCAGGTACCCAAAAACTATTTAACACTCCATAACTGGATCTATTGCTCCTTCTACCACTATTTTTATATACTCTTTCCCAAACTCTGGTTTCAGCCTCCTTCAGAATATCTGGGTTATAACCCCTTCTCAAAAACATATCCTTAGTTTGTTCCATTTCCTTCCCCAACATATTTTTGTTACTGCATAGTCTAATTCCCCATAGGGTAAAGCCCTCAATACATGGGGGGGATGGCAACTAGATGCATGGAGATACTGATTCCCATCAACAAACTTCCTGTCAATATTGGAAGAAACACTTCCATCCATATTTTCTTCCAGAATTAGATCCAGATATACCACTTTATTCCCTTTCTGTAGTCCATCAAATGATAGACCAAATGGGTTCCTATGCATTTCCAGTATAAAATCATCCACTTCATTTAAACCTCCATCACACACAAATATCAGATCATCTATATATCAAAAATAAAAATCCAACATATTTTTTCATAAAATTCAACTTAAATAAAAAGTGTGTTTCAAAAAAAGACATAAAAAGATTGGCATACATGGGAGCAAATGCTGTCCCCATTGCCGTACCCTGCTTCTGTCTACATAACTCATTATTAAAATAAAAATAATATTTTTCAAACAAAAACTAACCATTTCCACTACAAAATCAGAAAAAGAACTATCTCCCATAAAATATTTAACAATCTTCATGTCTGATGGACGTATACAAACTCCTTACATCGAGTACCAACCAGAATTTTTAATCATCCCATTTCAACGGAGAAATTTTATTTAATAAATCTAAACTATCCTGAATATATACTGGAGATGCCTTAACATAGGATAACAATATTTTATGTAATACTAAACCCATGTTATGCAGAAAATACTTGCAGGCGGAAATAATTGGTCTACCCGGTGGCTCCACCATGCTTTTATGTATCTTTGGTAGGCAGAAAAAAACAGCTATTTCACTGTTACAATTAAAAAGTTTGTCCTTGACATCCTTATCAGTGAGATAACCCTTCCTAACATTATCATCAAGCATTTTCTCATATTCAACTACTGCTTGTTTATATTTGTTAATACTACATTTCTCGTGCACATCAACATCATTCAAATGTTTCATACACGTATTAAAATATTTTTCAAACCTTACCAACTTCCAAAACACAAAGACAAACTAAGCCAAATCACCGCCAAGTCTGGGAACACAAGAATATCCACGCAGTCCACAGTTGAATATTTCCAGCTCGAAAGGAAGTTAAAAATGTATTTATTAAGCTATACACCAAAGCTTTTCATTGGCGCCTTGCGCCAACTTCATCAGATAAAACAAACTCGCGCCAATGCAACAAGTCCCTTAATATTCAAACCACCAGAAACACTCCCCCCTTCCTTCGAACAACATTTAAAGGTGCCGGTCAAATATACCTAATAGCAACATAATATAAATAAATATAAAATGATCTAATGTAAAATATCATGCTATATTAGAAATATTGACATATACTAAATCAATTCGCTCAATAGCAAATGGCAAATTACCTAACATAAAAATATGGGAACGTCGAGGCATGGACTACACTAAATTAAAGATGTATACTATGATTACCTACTGTCCATGAAAACAGGTTAATATAATATATATATATATATATGTATATATATATATATATATATATATATATATATAAATGTTGTTCAAAGGGGGGGGGCGTGTTTCTGGTGGTTTGAATATTAAGGGACTTGTTGCATTGGCGCAAGTTTGTTTTATCTGATGAAGTTGGTGCAAGGCGCCGACGAAAAGTTTTGGTGTATAGCTTAATAAATACATTTTTAACTTCACTTTAGCGTGTCTGTCCTTTTGAGCTGGAAATATTCAACTGTGGACTGCGTGGATATTCTTGTGTTCCCGGACTTGGCGGTGATTTGGCTTAATTTTTCAAACCTTATTCTTCTGTATTTTATGGTCTGTTTTTCACTTTATTTTAGTTCCTTCCATGGGTATGCTCATGTTTTTCCCTAAAATCATATTATACCATTGTTTTCCTTTCCCATCAATCTCACTTGCTATTAACTTACATAGTTTAATTTTATTGTCATATTCTTTTTCTTCCATCCTGCCCCTTTATTATTTTCTTTTCCCTGTTTTTTCTTCCCATAATTTTTATATTTTCCATATAGACTCTAACTTTTCATTTATTTTTTGTTTTTCTTTTACCTTTCTCACTATCCAAAATAAATGCATAGATGCTAAAAGCACCACTGGATTTTTTAAATTTAAACCATCTTCTACTATTTTATTATAAATTATCCTTCTTATCACCATGTTTAGCCTTGATCTTCAAATGAAACTAATTTGAGCGGGAAACATACACGTTTCCCCTAATTATGCTATTTTTCCTAATTCACAAGTAATAACCATGCATATCTTTTTCTAATATGATAAATAAAAGTGTTCCCATCAAGCTAGCATTCATTTGTTCCAATATCTTTCTCTATTGACTTATTATATGTTCATACTTGCCAAATGTCACTCCCAAAATCTTTATTTCATTTCTTGTGAAATATATTCCATTTATTTTTTCTTATCTCACAAATCCATTAGACTTCATTTTGTATAACTGTAGCTCAGCATTTTTAAAAAGTGATCCCTCACTTATCCTTCACTTGTTTTTTATTAGATCTAAATCATCTGCACATCTTATGCATATTGGTAATATAACAGTTCCTTCCATCTCACAATTTGCCTACCTCTTTTCATACATGCCTGACTGTACTACTGAATTCATTACCATGGCGTGGTGTATCTACTTTTATTTTATCTTCATTACTATTGTATATAAGCAAAAACGTATTGGGGATCCCTATTTTACTCCATTGTTAATGTATATTTCTCCATCCATCCATTTATCATAACTTGTACCCACAGATTTTCATTACATTTCTTTATTACATTAATATTTTTTTCTCCTGTGCCATATGCCTCTAAAGTCTGCCCTATTGCTTCATGGATCACTTTATCAAAGGTTTTAGCTATGCGACATTCCATTGATCTTACTTCATTTCTTTCAGTATCATCTCTACTACTTCTTTCACAATGATTAAAATGTCTTTCACCTTTGTTCCTTTTATACTATAGAGCCCTTCTCCAACTACCTTATCCATTACTTTAACCATCCCTTCTGTAATATATTCATAAATATTTTACAGTCTGTATTCCCTAGTATCATAGGCCTCCATTTTTTAGATCTTTTCTTTCATCCTTTTCCATGTAAATTTTATTACTTCACCACATATATCTTCTTCCATTATATCTTCTTTCAGCCATTCATTTAATTTTTAAACCTATCTTTCATTTTTATTAATTTCCGTTTAATACTCATAACTAATACCATGTAATCTTAGTGTTGATTCATTCATACCTTCTCTTATCATCCTCTCTATTTCTTCTACTGCTGTATCATTTTCTAAAAAATCTCTTAATTTTTTTTTCCGATTTTTTCACTTTCATTCTTCCTGCTAATCCATTTCCTGTTTTTCATACTTTTTCTCAAAAAAATTATATCACCTCTATAATATAGTCTTGTCTGTATTCTACATCTCTTTTGTCATCTAATATAACACCCATCCTTACTTCTCTCATTTTTACTTTTTTCATAAATATGAGTAAATCTCCTGCTCCTTTCTTTTCAGAAAAAAACATTATGTAACACCATTTTTACTTTTTCTCTATTCTTTTTCATACATCTGTTTTTCTATTCCCCTTATTTGCCACTTCTTTGTTTTATCTTTTTCTCATAATTTAAAAAAATATATACTTTATATTTCATCGTATTTCTTTTACTATTGTATTCCACTTCTAAATATGTTTATACTTCTTCTTATACACTGCCCAAAACAGTGTCCATTTTTATAAAATGGTATCATTGTTATACTCTCTTCTCATTTCTTCCTCCTTTTTAAACTCTGCAGTTAATCTCTTCATCCCTTCTTCCTCCTTTATTATTTTGATCTGAAAACTCTGCCATCTGTACTCCCACTGTAATTTCTTTCTTTTCTTTACAGTAAATTATATAATCAATTTAATTCTTAAATTCTCCCCTTTTATATGCCCATTGTCTATTCTTTCCTACTTTTAAATCTCTACATTTTATTAATTCCATTGTCATCTTAATATCCTGTATTATTTTTCCATTTTCTTTCCACAGGTTGCAGTTAAAATCATCTACCCTCACTATTAACATATTTACTAAACATTTTTTATTTATTTAAACAAATGTCTTCTCTCCATCATATTAGTATATGCATGAGTTCCTATTAATCTTATATATTTTTGTCTCATTCTCATATCATTGCCCTTCTTGGTACTATTATTGGTACTTCTTATTTCTTCATTTTTTATAAGAATTCATGTTACAGAACAATTCTTATTTCCTACTGGCCAAGCAATTTAGCCCCATATTGCCCATATTATTTTCCTTATTACTTCTTTGTTACATCTTATAGCTAGCAAGCAAAAAATAGCAATTTTTATTTTTAATACCTTTCCACAGCCACCAAACTTATTATATAATTTCTAATACTATTCCTATTTAATGCTAAAATTCCTACAGCATCTTTTCTCCTTTTTTGTAAATGTTTTACTTACAGATCTTATTTTTATTTTCCTTCTCCTAAATCTCCCACCAAATAATTTTCACTACCTTCTTATTGTTCATCTCGTCTGCATTTCTCCCTCTTCTTCCTTTTCACTTTCTAAAATGGAAACTCTGTTCTCTTACTATATATTAATAACCAAAATTTGAAGTGTTATTTCCTCTCTAACTCTTCATTCTTTACCCTTTCTTCAGTTTTCTCTTCCTCCTTACCACCACCTCTTTTATCAACTGTAGTAATATTTTCTATTGCTTGTCTTTCTTCTCAACTTTCCTCTTTATCTACTCTTTCTTTTTGTAATATGGAAAAATAAAACCACAATTGTCCATGTTTTTACATTCTCTACAAAAGGCTTGCAGATTTTTTTCTGTATGTCCCCTCTCCCCACATTGGACACACCTTCATTTGTTACGGTATTGTACTAAATGACTTTCATCACCACAGAAATAGCAAGCTTTGAATTTATTCCTGTATTTAACATATAGTCTCACAATTATCGTTATTTCAAATATGTTGAATTTTCCCATCTTTAACATCCATTGTTACCCTCACTTCCCAGCTCCAGTCCATACATTTCTTTCAACACATATTTTTTAACTTCATGTGCATTACTACATAATGAGATAAAGAACAAAGTTTTAACATGTGGTTATCCATTTCTGAAGTCATAAACTGCACACTTATTTTATTTTTAGTTGTAGTACCAAATATGAAATAGTCTTTCTATGGTGCTACTATATTTTTTTCATTCTCATTCATATTTTTTTCCAGCATGTTAAAACTTTCAAATGTCATTTCACAAAAATGCTTAGCTCCTAAATGAATTAATGTTTTTATGTCTTCAATATTAAAGCCTAGTGGCAAAATAATGCTATCCATAATGTTGTACCTGTTCTCACTGCCATCACTTTTACTTTTCTTTTTATTCTTAACCACTGTTTATATTCTATGCACTATTGAGAAATTGCAAATGTTTGCCCCCTTTCAATTCCTCCTTCCATTCGTTTTTTTTTTTTTTTTTTTTGCCTTGCTGCATCTGCATAACTTATTCTTTCTTGTTTCTTGTAAAAAAAAAAAAAAAACAGTTGCAGAGGTATAGCTGAAAACTGGCTACTCCAACAGCTTAGAATACTTCTATTGCTTTCCCTTCACTAGCTGCTTGTTGCTTTTGTATAAAACCTCTCAGTTTCTTCCTGCTGTAACTCTCTCTCAATCATGTTACTCTACTGTGCTTCCTGTCCTTCCTTTAGATGAGCCTGATTCATCAGTAAGTAAATAAAAATTTCACACACGCGCACCCACATGCACCCAGACACAAACACACACACCCATGCACTCACACACACACACACACACACACACACACACACACACACACACACACACACACACACACACACACACACACACACACACACACACACGCACACACACACCTGCATCTTTATGTAACCATTAGTAATACTTCCATATAAGGAAAAACATGTAATTTGTTTTCATTTCTCCTCCTACCACTTATCCCCTAACACCATCAGTGCATCCTGCTTTCTTAGGTCTATCAGCAAAGAACAAATTCTCCAGCAAGAGACCTACAGCTACATTAACAAGGGGAAACAACATTTTTAAAATGCATGAAATATGTAACCTTTCAACTTTCAGATACACGAGACTGGAAAAATAATTCTCCTCTGCAAAGTTATTTAGCCTCAAAATACTGCCTTAGCAGACTTCTTTATACTTATCCTTCTCAGCATTCACCTCCAGTGATTCATGATCTGTGATAAAAAAAATGCTGACTTAGTTGTCAAGGACAATATACACTATTTATTCCAGTTAGGATCATGTTTTAATTTTGTTTTTAAATGTAAGTATTGTACAGTTTGCTAAAATTTCAAAATGATCCAGCAATGGCTCTGGGTGAACCTGCAAATGGCCTGTTGTTATTAGTGTACTACCCCAGTAAACAAACTAAGTAAAAATAAATAAATAAAAATAAACTCTGTTTTTAACATCTGATCTTCTTTCCGAACACCAATTTCCAAAAAAATTATAACCCAGTCATACATACCAAGGTCTAAAAAAAGTCAATGACCACATATCTGCACAAGCATCTGTTTTCTCTATATATGTTTCTACCAGATTGCCTTCTGACAATCAGCACTCCCGTACTGTTTGAGCTGGTCACAGGAGCTATCATACAAGCAGTCATTTGGGGTTTGAATGACATGGCCTTAAGCCCCCCACAGGGGGACATGTAGTCAATATAATTGTGGGAGCCAGTATGCCTTATGTGTGCCAGTTCACATGCCTATGTGGAAGAATCATACTTAATGATAACTTAATGAGCTAAACATATGCTTTCTGGGTAATATTTTACATCTGATTCTGAGGGACTTTGGCAGACTGTGAGCTATTCTGCCTCCCTTCCCACAGGATAGGCACACCAATCCTTCTCATGCAAGTTCTAAGTCTCTAAGAGATACCAAATGTGCTAACTGACCTAGTATTATCTTGGTTGTAGTTATGGCTTTAACCCTTATGCCAACAGAGGTGGCTCATCTGTGTTAGTATCTGTAATAGCCTGAGAGAAGCTTAAATTTCTCTTTTATTGAAGTATACAATAAAGATATGAAAACATAAAAATGCATTAAACTAAATTAAACATAATTATTTTCCATAAAACTTGTGATAGTTAATTCCTGTGAATCTTGTAGAAGTGAAAGAAATAGAAAGGCATTTGTACTATGCAAAAAGACAACTACTTTCAGAGGAAAGGGAGCAAACCTATTGAAAAGTGAAACTGTCTTCTCAAATGTTTTCATATTTGTATTACCTCAAACTTAGTTTTCATTGAAATGTTACTCCAGGCCAAAGTATACATTACCTTATTTGGACTTTTTTCCCCTCTCATCCATAGTTATATAGTTATGAAAACAGAAAACTTTATACTCAGAATTATAACCAAAGAGTAAATACAGAACCTGTAACTCAAAGCTCGACTCTGAAATTCCTTGCCTGTGAGACTTTGCAACTGTTGTTTCGACTACAAATCACAGACAGATAAAATTCAGTAATTCTTTAGTTTTTGGTAGTGATAGGGCCAAACAAAATTATAAGAGTTCTGTTATATGCCTTCTATTATACAGAATTGTGCAAAGTTGCTTACATGTCATAGTTTGATAAGGAGTGACTGTGTGGCTAGGGCACTTTTGAAGAAGGCCTTTTCACCAAAGAAAGGTGGAAGGGAGTCTGATAGTTGCAAAGCTTCTTGGCTTCTCAGAGAATAGTAAGGATAATGTTTAAAAATATACAACTGATGGATGAACCAAAGAAAACGAATATGAAAATTTGCACATTTCAGATTAAGTTTAAATGGAGGTGAGGAAATTCCTCATATAGAACCTCCACCACCACAGGGAAAACCATGCAAGAAGCAGCAAGAGTGCTGAGATCATTGAGCCCAGAAGAAACCTGGATGGCGGACTTGGTACATGTTGAAAAGGTGTATGAAGCATATAAGGCCAACATTACATGCATTCTTTGTCATGGGGCCTAGCTGACACACAAAAAAAGAGAATGCTAAGAAAAATAAGACATGGAAAAATCCAATATCTTTTTTCGCCTGTAAAAGTCTGTCTTTCTCACTGGTATGGAAGATTAGATGCTAAGCAGTGTACACATATAGTTAAAAATGGGTATGTATTTGGCTTGTTAGTTCATCGACCCCTTATCTTTGAAAACATATTTTACACAAGATCTGAATGTATAACAAAATACTTAAGGAATACTTCTCATAAGTGTAGGCCCTGATAACAATCTGGTCCCCAATATCAGCACAAGATATTCCTGTGTCACAACCATTGGCGCGTAATCATTTTTTTACTGGTTGTGATTAGCTCCTTGCTACTGTTGTTGTGTGTAATGCCACTTGTGTGACTGTCTGGGTTCTGTTATTCACTGTCTCAGTTTATTAGGAACAATAATTCATTAAAAAAATGTATACATCATTTTGCTGTACTGCAGGCTTCTGAGCTTACTTTTCTTGCAGACTCAGAGCAAAACTCCTACTTACCAGAGTAAAATTAATCAGTTGCAGTTTGTTTTAATATTCTGATCATCTGCACTGCATTAAAAGGGATGATGAATATAGATAATTTACCCTGAGATGTGGTAACTGCAGAATTTATTGTATTAAATATGGGATGCAGCAAAACAATTCCAAACATGTGGGAGTGGGCCCCCCCCCCCAAAAAAAAAATGCTGTTTTTCTCTCTTTCACTGAAAACAGTCTTGCCTTCATCTATGCAGAATTCAATTTAAAAGAGTTTAATTTCTTTTAGTTTTGCTACATTAGGACAGTAATAGCAAACTCGGAAACATGAGATTTACTGTCATCATATATAATTTCATAAAATATGGAAAGTGAAACTTACACTCATAAATAAATAAAAATATTTCTTTTAGCAATGTGATTACATATGAACCTGTTTTAGTGGCAAGCCTCATGCTGTCCCACATGCAGCACTCACCACAGAACTGCATGAGAAAACTGTTGACAGTTTTAGAAGCTGTAACACACCATGCTGCCACACAAACAGCTACTAATAACAAATGTGCAGCACAGCACTATGTCTAACACGCTGTTGCTTGATAAGAGGTGCACTTTATTTATGGTTGACATTTTTGTGGTGTCTTTGTGATGTATATAAATGCTTTTAAAGCTGTTACACAGTCCACCCTGTTCTACTATTTTTCTCCAGTGGTAGTACAGCAAGCCAGTTAAACCTTTCACATATTACAAAGAATTTTTATTTGGTCTCAAATTATAACTTCAGTAAAGTGTCTCTGTTCACAGTCTCAGCTGCTTATGTGTCCTCATAATGAGAACTCAAGAGATGAATCACTTGGACGTAATTTCTGATCACATAGCATACTTTTGTGATCTGTAACATGATAATCTTCTGTGTCATGCAATTCATGATGTGTTAGTGTAATAATAGTATTTTAAGAAAACTTTCTATTCATAAAAGGACTCAAAGCCCTGTCAATATACAAGGACATTTAGCCTAGTACTTACATATGAACTATAAACTTGCAATTAGTTTTTTGTTTATGCTGTTTCGGCAGAACTTTCTTGTCTTGCATGTATTGTGTTATCTCTACATCCTTGACTTCAAACAAGAAAAAGAGTGTGACAACTAACTTTTTTTTTTGTTGGTGTTGCTTTTTCACTTTATTTAACCACAATCACAATACTGCCAGCTGCACTGGCACATAAGGGTGAGGCCTTAACTGTGACCAAGACAGACTTGGTTTAATTAGCAACTCGGGCATCTGTTGGAGGTGCCACAGAAGGGAAAGGGATGATGAAGTTTTGCCAATTCACCTTTGTCTAGGTGGACTGGATGGGAAAGATGGGCAGAGGGAGAAAACCATTCTTTGTATATTCCATAAAGAGTGGGGATCATAATGGCTGACAGGTTAGATAAATGGGACCACCTGGAAAGAATAACCAATCTACGGCTCAGGGGGAACATTACTAAGTCCATGTTTCATTGCTCACCCAGCCTACAAATGGGTGATACCTGCATGTATGAAATTAGGGAAGGGCTAGCCACCAGGCTACCCAGCCACCAGTAGCAGCAGTGTCACCTTTCAGGTCCTTTCCTTCTCCCATGAACCACATATGTGTAGAGGGCTGGTGATACTAGGCTGGCAGGAGATAATAAAAAGTGGCTAAACTGCTGAAAATATATAGACATTAGAAGTAGTACAGAATTTTTTATTGACATGCTCTGCCAGGGAAGATCGTAAGTTCATGTGTACATAGGTATATACTAGGCTAATGACCACTGGGACCTTTATAAGCCTAGCCAGGTAACACAAATGCATCCCATGGGCTATTTTGCCTTATAGGTTGTTTTTAGGGATATAGGTTACTTAAAGCATGATTTAACTGCTGTCTTTGCCCATCAGAGACATAGATGTCAGACCAATTGTGAATTTATGATTTCCATTCCACTGGTCCAGGTAATATTTGAATGAGGTTAGAAAATGTCTCTGCTTTACATGGATGGGAAGCATATCACAGAGAATGGAAATTGCCTGAGATACATACCTATCCCTCCACAATGTCCTGTTTAAATCACAAGCAAAGTTTAAATCATTGAATCTAGTAGTTCTGATGCAGTTCTTTTTGTAGATTTACAAGAGGTCCATCAGGGTGAAATCCAAGGATGCTTGCATGCCAGGCATAAATCACATTTCAGCAGTCTGTAGAAAACAGAGTAAAAAGATAGGGTTTTGAAGCAATTTGCATAGGCAATTGTGTTTATATCCTGAGTTCATTTCATGAGGAACTTCTGTGGACATTCCAGTTGTTGCCTGTGCCTGGTCAGGTACATGGTGAAGGAAGCATTATACTCATTGATGGATCTGCTGAGGGCTGATTATAGTGGTACAATGACTTTTCTGGACTTAGATACTATGCTCTTACTTATAAGCTGAGTGGCACAGAAAAATTTTCATACTACATTGGAAACATATTGGTCAAAAGCAAGGTTATGAAGTACACGAGTCCCTAAATCCATGTGTCTACTTTTAGGAGTGTTTTACCAATGAGGTAGATACTTAGGGTGGTTGACTTCCTAAAAGCTACTCTTATACATTTCTTGGCACAGAGGTTTAAACTGTGGCTTCAGCACCAGCCATTTGTCTGTGTTAAACCAACTTGAAAAATGTTGGGCTCATGGGGGGTTTATATGATTGCTCCCAGTTTGCAATCATCTGCAAAGTTGGTAAGCCAAATGTCGTTGACATTGGCATCAGCTTCTGAGAAATAGATGCCAAAAAGATGCGGTCTCAGCATAGAGCCCTGGGTGATTCCAGTGGTTAATGCCCTCTTTATGGAGGTGGCCTTTCTAATCCTAATCTCCTGTTTTCTGTCATATCTGTGAGCCAGCTGGCTATCCAGCAGGACACATAGGGGTTTATGCTTAATTCCATGAGTTTGTTTACAATGCTTGAGTGGTGTATTTTATAAAATGTCTTAACTCAGTCAAGGTAGGCAGTGTGCACCAATCTGCCCTTGTCTGCTGCCTTGCTAACTTTCTCAAAAAAGTCCATTAGGTTCAGTAGGCATGATCTGCCTTTGACAAAACAAAACTATGTTGGGTACAGTGTCTGAAGGCTTCCTATGGCATTGTTATTCATTTCCATGTTAATTCTTTCTATGCCTTTGCACATGAGACAAGTCAAACTAATGGGAGTATAGTGTCCGTTATCCACTGATGGTCCACCTTTGTGCAGGGGGATTACTGTTGAGGTCCTCCATTTGCATGGTGTGAAGCCTCTTAGAAGACTGTGGTTGAGTTGTGACTCCAATGGCCCTGATAGGTCATATTTCAGGCTCTTTAGGAGGCAACCTGGGATATTATTTGGGCCCATCAAAACTGTATTCTTGGCCTTAGACAACATCTTTAAGACCTGCGTCCTACTGATGGTCTGAGAGGCTATGTTAGATGATATTTCCAAGGATTTGGCTGGGGGTGGGGGGACTAAAATTGGAACTGAATTTGTCAGCCAGAAGATTTGCTATATCTCCCAGTTACATAAACATGGCTCCATTTATCAGCAGATTGGTACACTGCTGTCTCCTGACTTTCAGGTTTTGGACATAGCTGAAGAAGGCCTTATGGTTGACCTTGGCTTAAGACACTGGGCAGGATTCACGAAGGCTTGCACAGAGTCTAAGAGTAGTGTAAGACTCCATGCAGCCCTCGCGATCCAGGAACAGCCCGAAATTCCGTGTAAGAGACCAGCTAAAACATCTCTTACACGGACTGGGCGTGGATATGCTAATCACCTCACTTGCAGCCGAAAGGCATGCAAATGAGGTAGATTAGCGATCCACGAAGCTGAAACCAGCCCGTGTAAGAGTCGTGTTAGCTGCAGAAATGTACTCAGTTGACAACTGAGTACGTTTCTGCAAATAACACAATGGAGCCATATCAGCTCCAAATAAAGGGTGCATATGTGTCAGGCAGCATGCCAATGGCCAAATATGTGGCCATTGGCAAGGTACCCTGATGCAAATATGAGAAAAAAGTAATTTTGTTTTTTCGGCGATGTTTAAACGCAGCGCAGCCCCGCGCAAACGGGCTGCGCTATATAAAACATAAAATGAAGGTTATAAACCCACAAATGTGGGTATTATGCAATACATGGATTTACAATGCAGGGACCAGCAGACCAAAAACAACATGGCCCACCGTTTAGTGGTTGCTAAGGGGGGAAGCTGAGTCTAAGACATGTAACTAAGCATTAGTAGGCAATCTTATGTAAATGAGTGTTAGGATACTGAATCCCACTGTCACATAGCAAATGAGCACATTCCAAGTAGTGTAAGAGTTACATAAGGGGGAGGAACAGAGTAGGAGATAGGGGACATCACAGGGGGGAATGGCAGAAGGAAATGCAGTTCATTGGAGGACAGTGTTACGTGACAGATGTCAGACACATATCATGGAAAGAGGAGTGCCACAAGATAATCATGGGAAAGTCAAGAAATGGAAGGTGTACACTGTAGCCAACACCAAAGTTTCTTGCTGGGCGTGCATGCGCACGTGTGCGCGCCAGGAGGTGCGAGTAGGGCAGTGTGTGCACGTGTAAGGTAGACTGAGCATGTGGTAGCCTGTAGGCAGATTTGTAAGACAGTTTGCGCTGGTGTGCACGCGTTTTTACCCGAATAAGTAGATTCTAAACTGTGTAAGCATGTGTGCGCACATGTAAGCCACTGTGAGCGTGTTTCCGCTGGTATGTGCATTGCTCCCTCCTGAGGAAACAGAAAGGAAAAAGGAAGCAACAGAAATAGTAGGAAGCTAGCAAGGAATACTGCTGGAGCTAGCAGGTGAAAACAATTAGAAGCAGGCAATTACACAGGCAGAATACTAGCCCAGCCAAGCACTTAAAACTCTGCAAACAGCAGTGCAGGATGTTTCTCTCAAGAGACACTGCAAGACAGGAGTAAGCTATTAGAAGTGAAAACTGAAAAAGCTTCACTCAGAGCAGAAATGCTAGGGGCTGCCATAACTGTCATAAGGAGACATAGGCGACTTGCTGAGGGTGGTGACAATGCAAATGCTGCCAGACAACCCACAGTGAGGAGACGGAGAAGAGTGTACAGGCCCAGGGTCACCTACCAGGGGTTACATGAGCTGGAGATAGTGGAGCGCTATAGAGTGGACAGAGACCTCCTGCAGCAAATTGTTGAGCTGTGCAGGCCATGCCTCACACACAGAACCAACAGAGGGGAACCCATCCCAGTGGAAACCAAGGTATGTGTTGGCCTAAGAATACTAGCAACAGGTACCTTCCAAAGACCAACTGGTGATATGATGGAGATATCACAGGCATCAGCCTCCAGGGTACTGCACCAGTTCCTGGATGCCATGTCAGCACATGTCGGTGATCATGTATATTTCCCCAATGCCCGTGAGGTATTGGCCAGCAATATGCATCTCTTCCAGCAAATAGCGGAATACCCTGAGGTAGTGGGTGCAATAGACTGCACGCACATACGCATCAAAGCACCAGCCGGTGAGCGGGGTAGGGCCTACATTAACTGCAAGTGCTTCCCCTCCATCAACTGCCAGGTTGTGTGTGATGCCCAGGGCATAATAATTAATGTGTGTGCTGGCTGCCCTGGAAGCTACCATGATTCCCATATCTGGCATCTGACGCAGCTGTACCAGACATATGCCAGTGGGGACATCCCACATGGTCACTTAGTAGGGGATGCTGGATATGCACTGGAGCTGTGGCTGATGACACCCATCAGAAATGCACACACACCTGAACAGGAATGCCATAATGAGGCACACGCACAAACACGAAATGTAATCGAGCGTGTGTTTGGGCTGTTTAAGTCACGGTTCTGGTGCCTGGATACATCTGGTGGAGCCTTGCAGTACTCAACAACTACATGTACCCAAATTGTCATGGTATGTGCTATGCTACATAATATGATTCTGCGAAAACAGCTGCAGCAGGATCACCATAGGGCTGGGCCAAACAGCCCCCCACCATTGCCAAGTCAATCACAGGCAGAGCGTGACTCGGAGAAGGAACAACCTGAGCCTGCCCCAGTAGGCAGAAGGAGGCGTGCCCAGTATGCCTTGGCCTTGGCAAAGTGGCAATGCATAGCACATACACTGGCTCAGTAGGGACCCTGGAAATGGTACCTCTCTCCGACTCACACATATAGTAAAAGGGACGCCTAAGTTGACACAACCTGCTTCCAAACATGTACAGGGAGTGTAGTATGTGCATCCAACATAGGCAGCCCTGCAGCACCACCTGAGGCATGATTGCCATTTGTTAAGCAATGTAACACCATGTAGTATATGCAAACTTGATGACCCTGACTAACATCCTACCCTCACCAAGCATGATGCCACAATATGAAGATGAGATGATCAATTTCAATAATTGGCTGAAGTATTGCTGTTAGTCAAAGGGGATCCAATGTGTGCCAGCCTGGGATGACATGCTGAGCACAAAATGATGCTCCACCTGCTAGGGGTGGCGTGCACCTATCAGTCCTGGCCTCATGGATACTGGCAAAGGCTGTTATTACCCCCAGCGTGCCTTGAATAGGTAAAGCTCAAAACACAAACCCACCTCCATAGGTATCACAAGGGATAAGAACCTAGATGTAATGCTACCCATTGCCAGAAGTCTAAACAGCAAGATGAATGCAGTCTAAACTCCCACAGCATGGAGAATGTTGATATCTGTTCTGTAACAGAAAACGGGGTCAAGGCTCACAACAGCACCCTAACACTACCAGGTTACACCTCATACTGTGCTGTACAGCCCCAAAACATGGCACAAGCTACAAAAGGAGGGTGACTAGCAATAATTGTCAAGGATAACCACACCCCCATGTTGGTACCACAACAAGAAGCAGCATGGACTAGCCATGGTCAAGTAACAGTGGCTAAAACTGCCTCCCAGTTTATAGCCTGCTACAGACTACCATCCTAACACCAGGAACTGCACTTGGCCTATGTTGGAATACATGAATATATCAAGCTCTCCAAACCACATTATATTGGGTGACTGAAAATACCCAAACATAGACTGGGAGCATTATTCTAGCTCCAACACCCTAGGACAAAGGTTCCTAGAATCCATAAACCAAAATGCTCAGGAACAACGTACCACTCCCACAAGAGGGGTAAGCATACTGGATGTGATAATCAGCAACATGGGTACTGGATGGCAAGATGAGAAGTGTATCCCTCACTGGTAAGATCAGACCATAGAGTAATCACACCGGATATACACATCCTGACCACAGTCCCTGGCCAGAAAACCACAGTGAAAAACATGTGTAAAGCAAATGTTGCACTCCTCCAAACTGATGTGGAATCCATTAAAGGCCCTGTGCATGTGCAAAATATGGGCCACAACTCAGAACCTGTTATACAGGCATTCCATGAACACTGCCAGGAATGCATGGATTATGCAATCCCAAATAAAACCAAGACACAATGCCATACACACAGGCATCTGGCATGGTGGATCCCAGCCATTACCAAACCATGCAAGAGAATGAGGAAGCTACTACATGATAGAGCAAACCTAAAAAGGGAAGTAATCTCTGATCAGTATTATGGCAATAAAATATGTCCACTCATACAATGCACTAAGGCCAGCTACAACAAGTTGAATCTGTGAATCTTGAGGCAATGTTACACCTGCCCCATGTACACAGACAACCCTCTCCTCCCCCCAAGAAATACAAATATATGTGAGAGATGCAACCATGTATCCAAACCAGAGGTTGAGCTCTCTCAACTCAGTACTGTCAAAACTAGTCAGGAGGAGAAGGTAACCACACACACCACAAACCCAGTCTCACATAGACCTATCACAACTGCAAACCAATGACATAAACACAGAAAAACTTTCCCAGAGGCTCTAATTACAAACCCATCACATCAACAGAGGCCTCCAAAGCAGACACCCAAGCAACCACTACCTCCAAACATAGCACATGCAACACATAGTACACAAAGCTGGTGTGACAAACAGTCACAGGCCAGAAGGAGAAACAACATGCCTGATACAGTTGTAATAGGTGACTCCATAGTCAGACACACTGCTGTCCCGCTCACCAGACTGAACAAGGGAAAGGGTACAGTAAGCTGCCTGTAGGCTGCTACAATACGCCACATAACACAAGTATGCAGGTCACCCCAAAGCAAGTACAAATATGATGCAGTCATTGTCCATGCTGGTGTGAATGACCTGAGACATACCTCCCTGGACTACATGAAAAGAGACATAGATGAGCTCTCCGATTATGTAGTCCAGGCCGGTATGACACTGACCTTGTGCAGCATCCTACCCTCACCAAGAATGATGCCACAGTACAAACACAGAATGATCAGCTTTAACAAGTGGCACAATTACTGGTGTCATTCCAAGGGGATCCAATGTCTGTCTGCTTGGGATGTCATGCTTGACAAGCCACACTGCTTTGCCAGGGATGGCTTGCACCTGTTACCCCTGGGCGTCTGGATATTGGCTAAGGCTCTTGCCACCTCCATAGAGCCTTTTGTAGGCAAGGCTGAAAAGACTAACCCACCTCCCTAGAAAACATAAGTGGAAAGAAACATAAGGGTAATGCTGCCCAATGCCAGACGTCTAAACCTCAACATGCATGCTCCCGAGGCCCTCCCCAGTATGGGGAACATCGATGTCCGTGCAGTGACAGAAACCTGCAGCAAGGCTCCTGAGAGCACACCAGCACTACCTGGTTATACCTCATATCATGCGTTATGGCCCCAAAACCTGGACCAAACCATAAAAGGTGGGGGAGTATCCATATTCAGCAAAGATACCCACACATCCAGGTAACTGACAATGCACGAAGCATCGGAGACCACCCATGTGCAACTAACCATAGGCAAAAACAGCTGTACAGTCTGTAGCATGTTACAGACCACACTCTCACATACACAGGAACCCCACTCAGCCTTCCTGAAGACACTGGACAGTATGAATGTCTCACCAAATACCAAACAAGGTACTCACAAATTACCACATAGGTGGTAATCCATTACGTATGGAAGGAGTAATCAGGGACCTAGGGACACAAGTGGACAGTAACCTGTCATGTGACACTCACATTGCCAACATGGCTAGGAAGACCTTCTATATTGGCCACCTTATCATGAAAGGATTCACATCTATGTCAACAGAGGTCATTGTGCCCCTATACTGTTCTCTTATCAGGCCCATAATTTAGTACAATGCCTCATTTGGGATGTACCTTACCCGACACCTGCAACAGTTAGAAAGACCTCAAAGGTACCTCACCAAGAGGATAAAGGGTCTCAAATATATGTCATATGCTGCCTGGCTGTAGACACCCCAGCTGTATGCAGTCACATACTGTCTACGCAGAGGCGTTGTATGCCTGTTGTACAAGGCCATGTCCAACACAGGATGAATGGACATGCTCCACCCCAGAAAACCCAAATCCATCAGAGCTGTGAGAGTGAGAGATGTCAACCTCAACACATAATGAAATAGGATGTGCTGGAGGGACAGATACATAACCCAGAGGCTCCCTACACCCTGGAACGGAATCCCACTCCATGTTAGGCAGAGCCCCTCACTGACTTTCTTCAACAGGAATCTTGCCAAATGGATGGGTGATCGTAGATGTACACTGGGGGTCTTCACTGTGTCACGTCCAGACAGAGGCACAGTAAAGTAAATCCTAAATGGCCATAATATTCACATAGCAAGGGGTGGCGAAAGCCACACACACTCTGGCTAGGCTTATAAATGCCCTAGGGCGGATAGCCTAGTATGAACCTATGAACCTATGAAGATACAAATTGTACAGGACACTAAGGATAATCACAAGGCTTTCTAAACTGATGGTAGGAACCTTGTTGGGAATTCACAGATATACTCTGAATCACTCAAATATTACAAACAATATACCAAACACACACACATTGCTAACATCCAACCTGACAGGTGCAGTGCAAACCCCCACCCCCCCAAAATGCCAAATATCTATCCCAGCGGAGTGCTGGCCCCCTGACATTGCAGATGCTGAGGCAACAGCCAGCATCTACAAAGCAAAACACACAGCATCAATGGTATGAGATGGTGTCCTGGGCTGAGTCCAACATGGACTACAAGAAGACTGGAACGCCAAATAACACTACTGCTCAATGTCAGCCTTACCACAGGAAATGTACCCAAAGAGCAGTGTAAAACAACAGTGGTCCTTCTCCACAAAGGTGATGCCTGAATGGATACTGCAAACTACCACCCCAGAATCCTGACAAGCTTGGACTGCAAAGCTATGGAAAGGATCAGCATGTACCTCAGACATAAGGATATTGGGGACCTACTGACACTGGACCCTACCGAGTGTGGCTTTCTTAAATGCAGATCCTGCCCTTTAAACATGTTTGACTCATTTGAAACAGGCATTAAGGCCATTGATGAGGGGAATGTGATCCACACAGCCTAGCTGGACCTTGCAAAAGGCGTCCATACAATACCCCATGTGTTCATTATAGTTAAGCTCACCAGCTTAAATATAAACCCCTATGTCAGTAGAGGGGTTGCAAACCAGACCAAGGACAGAACTGACATGGTCAGAAATGCTGCAGCCATGTCAGACTACAAACCAGATACAACTGGCATGCCACAAGGCTCGGTCCTGGGACCTCCCTTGTTTGGTATATATGTCCCATACGTACAGGCCAACATGGAAGGACTGTGTCTGAACAAGTTTGCAGAGGACTACAAACTGGCCACCATATCTGACCCTCCAGCTGACACAAGCATCCCACAAAAGGGCCACATAGAAACAGACAACTGGTGCCATAGCCATGTCAGCAAGCTAATTGCAGAAAAATGTATAGTCAACCCCTGTGGATATACAGTAAGTGCCCACCAATTACCACATAGGTGTTAACCCATTAAGTTCTTAAGATGTAATAAGAGACCTGGGGACACAAGTTGACAGATATCTTGCATTGGACAAGCATGTGGCTGTAGTGATTACAGAAACATACCATATACCCACCTAATCATGAAGGTAGTCAGATCTAGATCAGGGGAGGTCATTGTGGCTCTGCAGTCATCCTTCATCAGCCTCACAATTGAGTACAATGGCCCCTGTGGGATGTACCTCAGCAGACACCTCCATCAACTGGAAAGACCACAAAAGTACCTCACCAGGAGTATCAAAGAGCTCGAACAGATGCCATGTGTTGCCTGATTAAACAAACTGCAGCTCCACACAGTGCCATACTGCCCACCCAGAGGCAAGCTATGCCTGATGTATAAAGCCATGACCAAGCTGGAATCAATGAACATGCTGCACCTTGTACAATCTGAATGGCAGTGAGCTATGCACATGAGAGACCTGAACCCCAGCACTGACATACATAGGACATGCTGTACTGATTGATCCATAACACAGAAGCCACCCCCACTCTTGAGTAAACTCCCAGTACAGGTTAGCCAGAGAGTCACTCATCGACTCTCCTCAAGAGGAATCTTGATGAGTGGATGGGAGATGGTAGGTTTATCCTGGGTATCACTGTTATGTCACGGGTAGACGGAGGCACAGTATACTAACCATGACATATGTCATGGCAAACTCCAGTTACAATGTGTGTGTCGAAGGACAAACACACTCGCTGACTAGCATTAGAAATGGCCTAGGGCACATCGCTAGTGTTTGCCAATGTCCACCTATGTTGTGGAATACACTACCAATGTTGGACAAGCCTGGTTTAAGTAGTCCATATCTGAACATAATGCAACATGGTCATATGTGCACAACTGGCCCCTAACCAGTCTGTTGTGCTCACTATGAAAATTTAAAGCAGTGATAGGACTAAAGCCCAGGATACTGTCCACCACAGTGAAAGTACTGAACCAGTACACTATACGGTACTACAGTGTTTGGTCAGTATGAAAGGATGTTGACAACTGTATGCAAAGTATCCCATGCAAACCCTGCAGGCACAGTATAATCTTTGTTGTGTTCAGACACAAAGCAGTTGGCCAGTAAGTACACAACATGACACCCAACACACAACCATAAACGTGAGATATTGTTGAAGTTCACACTCATCCACAAATGTGGTGGACTGCAGATTTCAACATATGGAAAGCTCACACTGGGCATGCTCGCACACTTTGATAAATGAGACATATGTCAGACAACATGCCATGGAAAGCCTGAACTGGGCATGCTCACACACTTAGGCCATATCTCAGTTTAGCAGTAAATGACTACAGAGACATAAGTGATATAGTGGATCCCTCTCATATTCAAACATCTTCCACAGATACACAAGTTGTTCATAGAAACAGGGAATGCTATGGCAATAAAGACCTGCAAACAGTCTATCAGCAACAAATATTGTGCATCTGACAATTAAACATATGGGTGTAGAGGTCAATACTAGGCTGTTTGCCCTAGGGAATGAAAGCTTAGCCAGAGTGTGCTTGGCGCCTGCCTCCCCAGTACAGTAGGCTACTGTGCCACTGTAAAGTAGGTCACATAAGGCACCGTTTGAGGCTAGTGTGCTGTGCCTCCATCAAGCAGGGACACAGTGGAGATCCCAGGGGTTGAATTTGTTATGCCACATCCATGTAGCTGGTGTTTGCTGGAAGAGGGTTGGTGAGGACCTCTAACAGTAAGTGGGCGTCAATAACAGACTGAGGGGAGCCTTATCTGCAGTGTCTGGACAATTTCACTGTCAACAATTTGTCGTGATCATTATGAGGGATTGAAGTGTCATGCCAGTACTGTTCAGAGATGTCCTCCCTCTGTGGGCTACTGCTCTGCAATGTATTAGCTCACTCCATCTGTTGGACAGCTCATATATGGCTGGCGTACAACTGACAGGTGTCCTGTTGTGGAGGAGTCATGGGTATATTTGGGATAGCATGATCAATGCAAACCTTCCACATGCTCATAGAATGCAATTGTCAAGGATTATGCAGAGTGGCCTGTATACTCCCCCAGCATGGGTCCTTTGAAGTCTTCCACCCCAGTCTTCACAAGTGCAAAGTCTGCTTTTGATAAATACACTTTGTTTGCAGTGACAACCTTGCCTGGGGGTGGGGATGGGATATGGATGTCCAGGGAAAGGTGGGTATGGTCAGATATCAACAATGGTGGTCTACCTCTGGTGTGGAACAGTGAGTACCCATGTTGCAGATGGTCAGGTGCAATATGTATTCCCCCTTGTGGCTGTGGTGAGTGGTCCTGCCATAGCACATGGACTCACAAATTGTAGTGGCTGTAGGGTAATGTTGTAGAGGCCTGAGTAGTTCCCACACACAATATACCTGTACCTGACGTTAACAACTGGAATGGTGTATGTGAACACCTTCATATCTTGGCACTGTTCCCAGGTTAGCAAAGTGTGTGTCCTGGATGTGGGAGGGGTGGTCTGAACTGGTTGTGTTGTGTGTTACAGGTCCTGTGGTCACGAAGCATGGTATAAAGCATAACCTGCCAGTGCTGATGTGCATATCTGACCCTGAAGTAGGTGGCTGTAAATGCATATATATGCTATCCCCCACCTGACAGGTAGTAATAGATGTACATACCTCTGTATAAATAATGATGTCAGCACCCTATAAATACTGCAGGTGCAGAACAGATGCCCAGTAATTCGGATAGTGCGCTTTGCTAATGCGTCTCCCTCAAGTGTCATAATATAGTTAGGTAGGGGTTTGTGTCTGTGGGTGAGCGGGGTTGGTGTGTGTGCAATTCTGTGTGAGAGAAATGTCCCTTTTGGCAACTAGGAGAACACACTACAGGATGCACATTTCCCTCTCTAAACACTGATGATGTCAGCACCCTATAAGTAAAGCCGGAGAAAGGAAACCTCCCAGTAATGCGAATAGCGTGCTCCGCTAATGCGTCAGTTTCGAGTGTTATAACATAGTTAGGTAGGGGTTTGAATCCTGCAAATGCTCAGTGTGTGTGTTTGGGGGAGGGGGGTTAGTGATTGTGTAATTCTGTGTGAGAGAAATGTCCCTTTTGGCAACTAGGAGAACACACTACAGGATGCACATTCCCCTTTCTAAACACTGATGATGTCAGCACCCTATAAGTACAGCAGGAGAAGGGAAACCTCCCAGTAATGTGAATAGCGTGCTCTGCTAATGCGTCCGTCTCAAGTGTCATAACATAATTAGGTAGGGGTTTGAATCCTGCATATGCTCAGTGTGTGTGTTTGGAGAAGGGGGTTAGTGTGTGTGCAATTCTGTATGAAAGAAATGTCCCTTTTGGTAACTAGGAGAACACACTACATGATGCACATTCCTCTTTCTAAACACTGATGTCAGCACCCTATAAGTATAGCCGGAGAAAAGAAACCTCACACTAATGCAAATAGCGCGTTCGGCTACTGGGTCTCATACTAGTGTCACAACATAGTTAGGTATGGGTTTAAATCCTGCAAATGGCAAGTGTGTGTGTGTTTGTGAGGGGGTGGAAGTAGGGTGTGTGCAATTACATGTGTGAGAAAACTGACCCTTTTGGCAACCAGTACAACACACCAGCTGCTGCATATTCCAATCTCTAAACAGAGATGATGTCATCACCCTACAAGTACAGCAGAAGAGGGCAAATCTCCCAGTAATGCAAATGGCACGCTCTGCTACTGAGTCTCTCACTACTGTCATAGCACAGTTAGTTATGGCTTTGAATTCCACAAATGCCAAGTGTGTTTTTGTCACACAGAATGCCCATGTGTGTGGGTTGTTGTTCACAATAATGCATGACATTGATTAAACCAGTAATGGCAATGCACACATATGATGTATGTGTGTGCCAAATACACATATATACCTGTGACCTTCAATAGTTCCCATGTCTGATGCCTGCCACATGTGAATATGTGGTATTTGCACTGGATAACATTATGACTGTGGTTTTCTGTGCGGGTGCTGCATGTGGTATGTGTATATACAGTGTGAGTTGTATATGGTATCATCCTAGCAGCGACGGATACACATCTGGTCTGGGGCATATAGTCTACATGTTGTTGATGAACAGGTGCTGCATGTTTTCACCTGTTGTGGGAGTGGTAACAAGTTGTTCCATAGCAATGCAGTGACTACATGCTAGGAACCTTTCAGCTAGGGTGTTGTAGCTACAGTAATTCATCAGCATTCAGTAATACTTCAGCATTCTTGGTGAGGGTATGATGCCAACCAAGGTCAGGGTCATGCCAGCCTGTGCCACATGCTCAGAGAGCCCTTCTATGTTCCCTATCATGTAGTCCAGGGAGGTACATTACAGGTCAGCCATAGTGGCATGGACAATGACTGAGTCATATGTGTCCATGCCTCTGACTGACCTGTATGCTTGTGTTATGTGGTGGACCATAGTGCCCCACGGGCATATAGGTTCATAGGTTCATAGGTTCATACTAGGCTATCTGCCCTAGGGCATTTATAAGCCTAGCCAGAGTGTGTTTGGCTTTCGCCACCCATTTTAAATTAATTTTGCTATGCCTTTTTTTGAGGTTAGTATACTGTGCCTCTGTCTAACAGTGACACAGAAGTGACAGCCGGGGTAAACCTACGATCTCCCATCCACTCATCAAGATTCCTCTTGAAGAGAGTCAATGTGGGACTCTGCCTAACCTGGAATGGGATTTTATTCCAGAGTGAAGGGAGCCTCTGGGTTATGAATCTGTCCCTCCAGCATGTCCTATTTATTTCAGTGCTGAGGTTCAAGTCTCTCGAGCGCGTAGCTCGATGGGATTTGGATTTTCTGAGGTGCAGCATGTCCATTAATTCCGGGTTGGACATAGCTTTATATGTCAGGCACAGATCGCCTCTGAGCAGGCGGTATGCCACTGAGTAGAGCTGGAGTTTTTTAACCGGGCAGCATATGGCATCTGTTTGAGCCCTTTGATCCTCTTGGTGAGGTACTTTTGGGGTCTTTCCAGTTGCTGCAGGTGTCTGGTAAGGTACATCCCAAAAGGGCATTGTACTCAATTATGGGCCTGATGAGGGATGAGTAAAGAGATACGATGACCTCCCCTGATCTAGATGTGAATCCCTTCATGATTAGGTGGGCTATATAAAATGTTTTTCTAACCACTTTGGCCACGTGGTTGTCAAATGAGAGATTGCTATCAACTTGGGTCCCCAGGTCCCTAATGACTTCTTCTGTACTTAATGGATTACCACCTATGTAGTAATTTGTGGGCACTTTGTTTTGCAAAGGGAATGACTATACACTTTTGGCGTTTAGCTTGAGGCCATGGCTCTGGCACCAGTTGTCTGTTTCTATGAGGCCCTTTGGAGGATGCTTGTGTCGGCTGGAGAGTTGATTATGGCCCAGTTTGCAGTCATCTGCGAACTTGGTCAGCCACAGTCCTTCCGTGTTGGCCTGTACCGCCGAGAAATATATACCGAACAAGAGAGGTCCCAGGACTGAGCCTTGTGGGACGCCACTTGTAACTGGTTTGGAGTCTGACATGGCTCCAGCAATTCTAACCATGTGGGTTCTGTCCATGAGCCAGTTTGCAACCCATCTAGTGACATAGGGTTTATATTTAAGCTAGTGAGCTTATCTATAATGCCAGTGGGGTATTGTATCAAGGCTTTTGCGAGGTCCAGGTAGGCTGTGTGGACCACCTTCCCTCATCAATGGCCTTGGTGACTGTTTCAAAGAAATCGACCAGGTTTAAGAGGCAGGATCTGCCCTTAACAAAGCCAAACTGGGTAGGATCCAGTGTCTGTAGGTCCCCAATATCTTTATTTATGAGGTCCATGATGATCCTTTCCATAGCTTTGCAGAGCAAGCTAGTCAGGCTTATGGGGCGATAGTTTCCAGGATCCGTTGAGGCACCACCTTTGTGGAGAGGGACCACTGTTGCTGTACGCCACTCTTTGGGTACATATCCTGTAGTAAGGCTAAGATTGAACAGTAGTTTTATGTTTGGGTTTAGCTCTTCTTGGAGTTCATGTAGGACGCAGCCTGGGACACCATCTGGTCCCATTGATGCTGTGTTTTTGCTTTGGACAGGGCGGCTCTTACCTGAGCATCTGAGATGTCAGGGGGGCAGCACTCTGTTGGGATAGATATTTGCCCTTTTGGTGGGGAGAGGGGGGAGAAGTTTGCACTAAACCTGTCAGCTAGGATGTTGGCAATGTCTGTGGGCTCGGTGTATTTTTTGTCATTTTGGACTAATTCTGAGCATATCTGGGAATTCCCACCCAGGTTCCTAACATAGCTAAAGAAAGCCTTGTGATTATCCTTAGTGTCCTGTGCAATTTTTCTCTCGAAGCTGGCCTTAGACGATTTTATGAGTGCCCGTAGTTTTTTTGCTAATACTGATCAGAGATGCCTTCCCTTTTTGGGATTTTGCTCTCACTGTGACCTTCACCTTGTCCAGCCTGGTGAGCGGGACCTCACTGTACCGGACAATAAAGGTACCTAACACAACTGTAGCAGGTGTGTTGTCTATCCATACAGGCTGTGACTGTTTGGCACACAGGATTTGTGTGCTATGTGTTGCACGTGCTGTGTTCCGGCTTAACGTATGCCTGTGTGCCAGCTGCAGAAGTGTCTGCTGCTCAGGCAGGATGCTATTCTGAGGCTCCAAGAATGCCCCATGTGTTCATGTATTTGGATTGCTGTCAGTGTAGGTCTACATCAGACTGGTATTGTAGTCACTGTAGTATTTCATGCCACCTGACAGGTTATGCCAGTACTGGGTTCAGAGTGCTTAGTCCCCAGTTTGGCTATGTGGTTGAATCTCACACATGTGTTGTACGTTCATGGGTATGGGAGAGGGTTGACAGTGTACATGTGGCAGCTGTGACATTGCCACATGACTCACATATTCCACAACTGTACCAAAGAGGTGACTGATAAGTGACCTTTGCACATGCAACCATAGTATTGTGATTGCCATGGTGATTAACAGCACATAGGGCCAATGGAGAACAAGGTACAGAAGGTGAGTATGTAAGGGTGTAGTGCCTGTGATTAGTTAGTGCTGGCATATATGACTGCTCACGTGGTCAAATGCCAGGTAAGTCATATGCACTGTGTCACAGGCAACGTCCATGCGAACAGGACAAACAGCGACGTTCTGTCAAGTGAGACATGGACATACGTATAGTAAGCTATGCAGATGTCACTAGGAATCCACAGAAGCTCCGTAAATCTGCATTGCAGGTGGAATCAGTGTCCCGGGGTAACTGCAAGCAAACATGCATGCAAACAAAGCTACAGTAAGCAGGGCTGCATGTAGTCCATTGTACAACAAACAAGCTGTACCACTTCCAGTAGGTAACAGTGCAAATATGCAGGCACTATACACATGTACATGGAAATACACAGGTCAGATGGCCAGGGTCCAGTCTCAGCACACACAAGTGTACAGACCATGTACCGTCAGGATGTACAATAACCGTACGGAAACCCAGGTGCTCATACCTGCACTAATACACATGTCAAATAGACACTGAGCCTTCACTCAGTGATTCCATACTTAGTAGGATGTATGCTACCTGTCCTGCCACCACAGTATCCCTGAAATTTATGGGGACTCTCCCTCCTGTGAAAGTTAGTTTTGTGTGTTGGGGCTGTCTAGCATGGTATGAGGTGTGAGCTTGCAGTGCTAGGGTGCTCCTGTGTGTCCTGTACCAGTCGTGTAGTACTGCACACATATCAACATCCTCAAACATCCGCATTGCAGAGTCCAGTGTGGGCAGCATGCCACTTTCAGTTTACATGTCCATCATTGCGTATCAATACTTTCATTACCTTATCCCCTGTGCTACCTATGTATGTGGCCTTCTGTTGACATCCTTACCACCAGTATGCAAACATGTGCAGATAATACACTATGGTGCGTACCATGGGTGTAGAAAACAGTACAAGACAATCATACCCTTACTGCATCAGGCATGCTGGGATATACCCACAATTATATCAGCACACTGTACTGTTAACAACATGATACTATTACTACACGTCTATGTAGTCACCCTGTGCATCAGCAACATGTTAACCTGTACCTGCACTGATGTTACAGA
The DNA here is from genome assembly GCF_019279795.1 of Protopterus annectens. Taxonomy (NCBI): domain Eukaryota; kingdom Metazoa; phylum Chordata; order Ceratodontiformes; family Protopteridae; genus Protopterus; species Protopterus annectens. The sequence continues at coordinate 1,128,009,732 of NC_056725.1, read as the reverse complement.
TTGCAGGAGGTGGCACAGTTTCATCATATGCACAGGGTGTGAACTTGGTATGCCTGAGTCTGCCACTGATACCACCAATTGATATGTATGTGTATGTGTGTTGGTGAGGGACAGCAGTACAAAGTGGAGCAATGTTGATGCAGTGTGTGCATGTATGTGGTAGCCCTAGGTGTTGTCAATTCGCATGTGTGTATGGATGCACACAGTTCCACCTCATGGCTGCCATATACCGGTGTTTGTGGACAGCCACAGACTGTACCTGCCAGGTCATACAGATCAGTGTCTCTGGCCACGGACACGGTACCTGTGCCTTCCAGGGGTGCTACGGACCGTATCCGGTACTAATCCAGACTGGGTACTGTCATCAGAAGCAGATGTTCATTGACTGGACACAGATCCCTGTTGGGCCTGTCCAGAGCCACGTGCACGTGGTCTCCTGGGGCGGTCTGATGACAGCACAGACCCAGCATTTCTGGGGCTGCTGCTGGCACTATGGAGGCAGCCGCGGCCCTGTTGTTGTCCGCGATGACTGCCAGCTGCTGCTGTTGCTGGCATACGCCCACGTCGACGCCTCAACCGTCCACCATTGCCCTGGTTCATGGACATGTAGTTGTGGAACTGATCTAATATGTCCCCACAACGTCTGTCTATGACATCAGTGAAATTATGGATGGCAGCCGCAATGTCACGCATACTGTCACTCATGGCTGTGCGACATGCTGTCAGCTCCCTCAGACCCTGTCTGGTGTACCGTTCCATACATGACTGTGCCTGCATGACAGCCCGAAACATAGCTGAGGTTGTAAGACCTCTGTGGGCATGTCTGACAGGGGCAGTATGCCCACGGATGCTCCCACGAGAACTCCTGGACATCTGTCTGTGTGGTACCATCTCAGGGCCATGCCCATGGCTGCTGTGTGTGGAAGCATGTGCCACAGATACCACATTACCCTGGTCAATACCCACTGTATCCTGTCCATCACCTAGGGACATTGGTGACAAAGGATGTATTGGCAGGATGACTGTGCGCATTGATGGGGTTGACAGTTGTGTACTGTCAATTGGCTGACCAATGACAGACCCTGGCACACCTTCCTGTGCCATTACACAGATATCATCATTATCACTACCCGTGGCACCTGATTCAGGTTCCCTGAGGCATGACACCAGAGCAGCACCAGAACCTGTGGGAGAGAAACAGGAAACACAGTTTACAATGTCTACACAATGTTACCAGTGATGCACACATGCACACATGCGCACATGCGCACATGCACACATGCACACATGCACACTTGCACACAGATGCACACATGCACACATGCACAGATGCACACTTGCACACAGATGCACACTTGCACACTTGCACACTTGCACACTACTCAGTATGTGAGATATCAACACACAGACACAGACACACCTGCATGCATACACAGAGCACTACTGATTGAGCCTAATATTGCTATTACTATCAAGACTATTAAAGGTATTGTTAATACACACTCACCAGCATGGATAGGCTGCATTGCTGTTACATCGGAGGGACCTGCAGAAGTGAGGAAATTAATGTCAGTGGGCACAACTGTGCCATTGTTACTGAGTATGATACAGGTCAGTAGTACAACAGCTGCCTTTCACAGGTCAGCTGCTGATATTGAGAATATCACACTTGCACATTAAATACTATGATGACAGCTACAAACCAAGGATACACCTCACACATGCATTAACTACCAGTGCACACAACAGTCAACTATACATATGGCATATTACCTGCACGCTCGTAGTCATGGTGCTGTGTGGCTCCAGCCTCCATCATAATGCAGGTCTGCTGCTGTTGTTGTTGTTGGTGGGCTGGAGCCACAACACTTAGGAGTAGTCCCTCCAGTCTGGTGAGTGGGGGATGTGTAGCCACCCAACCACCTGTGGCAACCTGTTGCCTGTGGATATCCGACGCACGCTGACGGACATTTCTGATTAAATCACTGCAGTGATGTCGTACCTGCTCATATGTCCTATTATGCATGCCTATGTCATTTACCCGATGGACCAGGTCTTGCCACAGTGCAGCCCTCTCCTGATGATTCTGGCTGGTGCGGGAAAAGAGTATTGCAAAATCCCGCACCAGGCTCTGGTGTATTTCCTCATCCTCGGCTGCAGAGTATGCCAGATTGCGCTGGTGAACCATGGTCCTGAAAAATAAAATAAAATGATATCAGCAAAATATGTCAGCAGAATTTGGCACACATACTACACATGCTACTCGACTGTTGTGATACAACATATCTCCCATATATAGCATCTGTCTGTCTATTGGTGGATACACATGTAAATGGCCAGGTATCAGTGCTCAGCCAACAACTGTGCAACAGTACCTGGCACACTCCATACGACATACTATCAAACCCCAGCAGTCAGCACACTGATTCAGGTCCAAAGCACCTCCTCACTCTGGGGGTTTGTATCGAGGTACTGTATGGGGAACATCATCAACTACTGTGATCTGACCACAAACTAATCGCCCTGGATATACATATCCCACCTCCACCACCAGCACAAACGACTACAATGAATAACATTACAAATGCAAACTTTACACTTCTTAAGACTGAGATGGTATCCTTTAAGCCCAATGGGCCAGTGGAAGCCACAACCCACAATGCTGACTCCTTCACAAATGATTTCTACGGACATCTCCGAGAATGCATGGATCATGCAATCCCATATAAGACCAAGACACTCTCCACAAAGGGAAAGCATCCTGTCTGGTGGACCCCAGCCATAAACAGATTATATAACAAAAGATGGAAGCTACTGCAAGACAGAGCATAATTCCATAAAGGGAAGGCATGTCTGATCAGCACTAGTAAAGAGCTATGTTCTCTCATACAAACATCCATGGGCAACTTTGAGAGGGAAATCACCAGGGACACTACAGATAACCACAAGGCCTTCTTCAGTTATGTTAGAAACCTGGTCAGAAACCCTCCAATATGCTCATAGTTAGTACACAACAACAAATAATTCACTGAACCCACAGATATTGGCAACATTGTGGCAGACAGGTTCAGTGCAATATTCCCCCCTCCCTCTCCCCCAAGTGAAGACATAATTATCCCAGCTGAATGTAACCTCCCTGTCATCACAGATGTCCAGGTGACAGCCGACCTCAGAAAAGCAAAAAACACAGCATCAATGGGACCTGATGGTATCCCCGGTTGCATGCTACATGAACTCCAAGAGGAGCTAAACCCGCATATAGAAGTGCTATGTAATACTAGCCTGACTACACGATATGTACCTGTACACTGGCGTACAGCAGCAGTGGTTCCACTCCACAAAGGAGGCACCTCTACATACCAATACAATACAATACAACACAATACAATACAATACAATACAATATGCTATTGCCCCTGGGACTACAGCAGCATACTGTTCTGCTACCCTGACCCTTGTGACACATGTGATGTGATGGTACCTGCTCCTGTCAAACAGTTACACAGGCTGACTCATATGGCATATTACCTATCTCACTAACATTCAGCAGGGGTATGTGTGACATGCACTCATGGGGAGTCTTGCTTCTTAACGCTGTGTGGTTTATTGCAGGGTATGTCTTATCTGTGGGTAGGAACCTGTACCTCCGCCATGTGCTCTCTACTGTGGTGTCAAGGACGACACACAGCGGTCATTTAGGTTGTGGATGGTGTGAGGTGTTACTATGGTTGTTGGACATCTGTCATGGGTGTGACTTAAGTATTTAAATCCAGGAGTGGTAACCTCCATGTGGGTAGTATGTGTGCACTCTGTGGTGTTGTCAGTCGCTGTGCATTGGTAATGTGTTTGAGTGCACTGTCACAGTGTCATACATGTCACTGTGTCCTTCTCCATATCTGTAGCTGTCATGTGAGGTACATACCGTGGCAGACATTGTGTGGTGTGGAGGGGTACACTGACCTACATGTCCATAGCTGACACACCATGTCTGCTGACACATACCATGTACAGGTATTCCAGGAATAGTGTGCCACTGTGACTATCATTGGGGGCCTATTGTACACGTTTATGACCCTGTTCACCCCTGACACATGCAGTGGTGGGCAGCCAATCACATATCTGGTGGTTACTGGTGTAGGTGATTTGAAATGGGGTATGGTACTCCAGTTTCGACACTGGTGTTCACTCCATGCCTTTGTCACCAGGCACCTGTTGCAATACATCTGTACACATGTGCCTCACTCAGAATATCTCTCTCTCTCTCTCTATATCTATATATATATCTATCTATATGTATATATATATATATACACATATATGTATATGTATATATATATACATATATATATATATATATATATATATATATATATATATATTTTATTTTATTTTATTTTACATTTGTTGACCGGGCTAGTCTAGCTGGAATTATTTCCATTTTCAGTAGAGGCCCGGGAGAAAAAACCAGAAGATATACAAAAACATACATTTGAAGTAATATACAAGAAAATTACCAGGATAAATGGAGAGACAATAAAACAAAGTTAGTATACAAAACTATTTACAAGTGGGAAGAGATTTCATTTCCTATAAACAAACTAAAACTACTGAGAAGCATAAATCAGGGAAGGTAGTAGGGAGAGGAAGTGGGGAAAAGTAAGAGTTTAGTAAAAAAAGAAAGGATATGAAAGGATTAAGCAAATTTTCAGAGAAGAGGGAGAAGTAAGTGAGAGAAGGATAGTTGTTCAGCGAGAGAGGAGAGAGATATGGGGTAATAAGGAGATAGAGTGGGGAAGTTTAGTCAGGTTTAGTGCAGGAACAGAGCCAGTGGTTTTCAAGTGTTCTTTTATTCTTTGTTTGAAGAGGGGCAATGATGAGATTAGTGTTATGTCACTAGGTAGTAGGTTCCAGTTCCTTCCTACTGTGCTAGAGAAAAGAGAGTCACCAGCTGAGTTATTGGACTTTGTTAATTTAGCCATAAGTTTCCTAGAGGAGCCAAGGGAGTTAAGATTATTGTAAGGTATTAAAAGTTCTGAGAGTATGGGGGTGTTTGTAGGCTGGTACAATATTTTGTGGGCAATGTTTAGTTGGGTAATGAGCAGAAGGTTTTGGAATTCCAGCCAGCCAAGTTGTTTCAGGTTCTTACAGTGGTGGGTTCTGAAGGGGTTGCTAGTGCATGTATGCTATTATAGCATATGGTGAGTATGTATTTGTTGAGGTTTGTTTTCTAAATATATATGAAGCATAGAGATGTTGACATATAGATGGGCAATCTTGGCTCGAGCTATATATATATATATATATATATATATATGTCTGTATACATATACACATATATATATATTGATGTACATATATTGCTATAGATATGGAGAGGGGGGTGTGACAGAGAGGAGGTGAGTGACAGAGGGGGTGGGACAGGGGGAGTGTGAGATCGTCATATACAGTCATATCTGTAGATAGTCAGATCTGTCTGTCTATGTATATGTATCTACATATATCTATATCTGTATGTGTGTGTATTACATATATATGTTTGTACATATTCTATCTACATCTGTCTATGTATTCCTACATCCCTCTCTACGTATGTATACATATATGCATATTATATATATATATATATATATATATATATATATATATATATATATATATATATATATATGCATATATATAATATATATATATATATATATATATATATATATATATATCTACATACATACATATATTGACATACATAATGTATCCATATGATAGATAGGTATATCAACATGTTTGTTTACAAAACTGTATACACACACTAACATACTGCTAAACATACATAACTGTGAAACCTACATTGTACATTGCACTACAACCTACATTCAACCTACATTGATATGTGCACATAGATGCCCTCACATACATATGTATGTACAGCCTTCACTGATAGTTGCTGTATGTCCCCTGCCCTATGCACATCTTCATATACATATAGATACAGACCAATGACACATATGGAGGGTTCACAGTATGTAGACTTTTAAAGTATTACTTTACATTACCTGTGTTTGTCACAGCTGCTTGCGTTGCCTTTTGGATCAGTGTCCTGCTGCTGCTCCAGTTGACAGATGACAGCTTTCTAGTAGGTTTTATTAATAAGTGTTTTTGTTTGTGTGTTTTCTCTCTCTCTCTCTCTCTCTCTCTCTCTCTCTCTCTCCCTACCTCTAGAGGGTGCAATGAAAGTATTGCATGTGTGGACTGGGAGTACAGCATGCTTTTGTAGGTATCTGCATATGTCCATGTGATGGCCTCTGCACCAATTGTTAGCCAGCATTTGCTAATTGCATGCAGCCAGTTGTGTACTGATTGCAGTTCTCACTGTGATTTCAGGACAGTGCTATAAAAAGGTATGCGAGATAGGCGTAGCCCTTTCAGATTTTAAGGGCAGGGACCATGCTGGTATGCTGTGGACACTGTTCTGTGAGTGTAAAGGTTAGTATCTCTCTCATATGTCCGGCTGTGTTGTAGATTAACATTTCTCCATTCATTTCTCCAGTTTCCTGTACTAAGTGTGTATGTACACTGACACCTAAGACTACTACTACTGTTAATGTGGGTGTGTGTGCTTTCCTGTGGGACATGTGGTGTAACTGGTATATAGCAGTGGCTCTTGCACTTTGTTGCTATGGCTTCAATATTTGCCCTTTACATTCACTACTTGTATGCCTGCTAGGTGTCTTGACTGTAGTGTATTGCTGTGGCTTTCCTATCTTCCATGTACATTCACACCTTGGAATGCTTGCTGTATCTGATAGGGTGTTACTGCATGCAGTGTGGTCTGGCCATGGTGTGGGCCTTGACATCTATTAGGGTATTTGAGTATGCTGCTGAGCAGGCCCCAGAGACTCTCAGGTGCATCTTTTATCTGCCTCATGGAATGGTACATATCAGTGGGGTACACCCATTAAATTGTCTGGTATTCTGCAGTTGTGACTGTGGGTTAGCATGAGCATATGTATTACTACACTATTTCTGCAGTGCAAGTGGTGCATACTTTCAGTACTTCATAGTTACCATTGCATGTGTTGTAACACCTTTCTGCCTACTGTTTGTACATTTCACAGGGAGTCTGTGGGGCATCCCTGTAACTCAGTCACTGTTGCTATGTCTAGGCTCTTAACTATTCAAATATGGCAGTGTCATACCTCTCAAGTGTACAGATATTTGCAGCATGTCCACATATTTACCTCATATTTTGGTCCATATCTCATAAAACAGCTTTTTCTGGCAAATCACTCAGGGCTCAAGTCAGACTATAGTGACAAACATTTCAGTTTCAGACTTCGTACCCTTCCAAAAATCCAAAATAATGCAAAACCTGTTACTCTCTCAACTGTCTAAGTTTGTCGGAGCAATATTTGAAATGTGTCCCTGTTTTTGGGCCTTTGCTCCACATTTTTTATTACTTACTCCAGATGTCTTGCTGTAAGAGGTTGTGGGGTATGGGCAGTGATTATCCTGTTGTGAGTATGTGTGTGGCTTGCAAGGTGCTACAGTGACATTATTACCTACTAGCTACCAACTAGCATGGCTGTTTCTGTTCACACACTACTATTATAGAAATCCACTACATTTGACAGTAAATATACATGACATGCTTTGTGTACTACACATCCTATATTCCCTTTACATTCATTCCTACTATTGCATGATATATTTATTGTAGCACAATGTTCTTATATAGCAGTCATGGCTTAGTGGTAAGTCATGCAGACTACTGATTCCAAGGTCCTGGGTTCGTGACTGACAGTGGGATTTTATTTTGCTTTTGAGCAGACTACAGGCCTTGTCATTCAGAGTAAGGCACTTTTAAGCAGTTGTAAGTGGGTTAGCGCTGGTTTGCGCGGCGCTCATGCATGCGCACTGGCGTTTAGCTCTGTGCACACAAGCGCACACCCGCTTACAACTGCTTAAAAGTGCTTACTCTTGCGCACACCCACGCTAATTTCTTTGAAAGAAATGAAAATGGGGAGACAGGAAAGTGGTGAAAAAGGGGTCACAAAGAGGGTAGGACAGTAGGGAAACAAGCTTGGGTTTTGCAGGAGGGATGTAGGTAAGGCCCATAGCTGCCCATTTCTTCATCAGCAACAGCTGTGCATATGTTTGTAATTTGGTGTGACATTTAAAACCTTCCACCCCTGAGAGAGGTGTAAGGACAACAATAATACTTGTTGTACAGCCAATTGTAATTGACAGTTTACATGTCCAGCAGACATGTGTGCAAAATGGGCAGCTATGTATGGGGCGTAATTTCTTTGTGGGTACAGAGTGCCCTTTTTTTTTTTTTTCAGGTGAGAGTGGTATGTCAGGTACAGGAAGTCGGTATAACTGGGGAGGTAGGTTGGGTAGGTTAACAGACAAGACAAACAAGATGCATACAGGGGTGGTGTATGACACATGTGGGGGGGTTACACAATTGACGGGGACAGATGTTTGGATATCTCGAGCCCATGAGCCCACAGATTTCAACAGTGGAACTGAGATCCCCACCCATGGGCAGTTGCCACTGTGCCTTCACTGCCCAGGATGGGGCTGTGCTGGGGGCTGTGTAGGCCAGGCAGCAGGCACGCCCATGAGTTGTGCCACCCGTGCCTCAAGCTGGCATAGGAGCCCAAGCACAGCGTGCCGGATCTCCCTACGCACCACAGTCCGGACACTACGGAGGGTGAGTGGATGTTCTCCTCCGGCCACGCTTGCAGAGGGGGGACGAGCCCCATCCCCTGCAGTGCTTCCACCCGCAGGTGGCACAGGGCCACCGGAGGAGGGTCCAGCCTGGGCACTACTGCCAGGTGCACTCGCCAGCTGAGGAGGGAGAGGTGGGTCCGCTGAGCCCGCCTTCCCTGTCGTCCTATGTTTTGCATTATGTTATGAAAGTTTGGGTTAGTAACGTACAATACCATTCACAATTAGTTGTAACAGCATGCATTAGTATTCCCATTAACCAAACACTCATATATTCAAGCCATTGAACAGCAAGCATAACACATGCATAATTTGAACAGCAATACACAATCCAACAACATGCAGGGTTGAATGATGGCAACAGGCCATCAGGTTTGGATGTATGAACAGGGCACATGCATCAACGTACATGCAAATATGTATGAACCAACAGGACAAATGTCCAGGGGTGTTAATTGTGATTGCACATACCAATTTCACGTGGAATGGATTATATGTGGTTATAGGGTAGGGTGAAGAAAATTTAATTAACAACTTCAAATACCAATACATATGCTGTACATTTCTACTAGCTGCAGATATATACACACTACAGTTCTGCCTACAGTTTCCTATGTGATAACTACTTCAGGTTGGTGATAGGAATGTTACTGCTACATCAATATACATTTCATTTTTATTCATACACATTCATATCTGGCTCTGTTCAGCTACATCATCCTGCTACATTTGTTTTATATAGCTATAGACAACTGTGGATGTTTGGTAGTTCAGACAACCATACTATCTGCATATTGCAGACTGAGAGCAACATATCCAGATTTTGGGACACACATTCCAGCTGCAGTACCGTTTTCAACACATGTTACTGTTTGGTTCTGCCTGTCACATTCATTTCATTCTGTACTGACTGCAGTATACTTTATTCAGGAGTTATTACTACTTTATTGGTGGATTCATACCTCTTTCTCACACTCTCTCACTTGTTTTATTTTTACAATTCAGGATGGTACTTAATTCTAGGCTTTATTGACATGTTTTATTTATTTATTTTATTTATTTGCAGTTGATTTACCAGGATAGTCCATTGGGCCAAAAAGAACCCGTTTTCAATGGAGTCCTGGGGAGAAAAGCTCCAGTACAGAAAATTGGGTACATAAAAATTTATACAAAATGGTAGATAATAGTCATAGGGAGAAAAGCTCCAACACACACAGAATTAGGTTCATACAAGATTGCTAATATTTATAGAAAAGTGGTAGATAAAACATTTAAATTCACAGTTCATAAACATTCAGAACAATACAAACAAAGAGGATTAATGTGAAGTAAAGGAGTTTTGCTTGTAGTTCTAACAATCCTTTCCCACAGTCTCACTTCTGTCATGTTTCTGTATTTCAATAGGGATATATTTCACACATGTGTTTTACTCAGCTTCTGCAGCTGTACTTTTCAGCCTGCTGCAGGTTATGTACTATTATATTACAGGTGGGACATCTTTATTTCAGACTTGTTTCATTTTTATGTTTGGATTACAGGCTGCATCACACTTTTGTAATCAAGCAATACTTGCAAACCCTCTTACACTGTTACTTGCACATTTTATTAATTAGTGACTACACTGCACTCTTTTGCTAACTGTCATACTTATATATTTATTTACAGTTACAGGGAGAGAATTACTGATCTGCCTGGTGGCACAACCGCACCAGCCTATCGCCATAGGCTCGACGGTTCGCAGAACAGACACCTGCAGCTGTAATATAAATAAAGTAATATTGGAATACACATCTCCATAATATCAGCTAGGTTAATTTCTTACTTAAATAATTACATGTAACTTACTCTGTAGTGGGGCGTTGGGCATTTGCCGGGCCTCCTGGATCCAACGGTTCAGTTGGTCCTGCTTCCGTCTCTTCAGGTCCGCATGGTGGTGATGGACCTGCTCACCAGTCCTTGGTATTCCTGTGGCACTGGTGAGATCATGAGCCAACCGGTCCCACACCTCAGCCTTATATGCTCCCCACAGGACCTGGCCCTGCATGAGTTGGGCCTCATGATTATGGACGAGGAGCCAAACCATATATTTGGACTCCTCAATGCCCCACCTCTGTGCTCGGAAGAAACTACCCTCACCTACACCTGACATCCTGGCTGCAAGTCGGTTCTACAATCGGTTATGCTGTGCATTCCCACCTATGGGGCTTATATATGCCGTTTTTCCCGCACTTATCTGTGATTGGCCATTTTGGAATTGTATCAGCTTCACAAAACCTGCTTTGTCATGCTCCTCTTGCTATTCATTCCTATATGTATATGCTATTACTTCATTTCTAAGTGCAACTGTCATGGCTTAGTGGTTCAGTACTTTGACTATGGTACATGGTATCCTGGGTTCGAATCTGGCCATTGCTTTTTATATTTTATGACTGTCTACACAGGCTAGGAGGTGTGCCTGTGTAAAGGCAGTTTTGATACAGCTTGCTCAACGTTGCCCGTCGGTTAGCTTGTTGGAGCAGTGCGCAGCTCCGCGCAAACGGGTTACGCTGGTTTACGCATGGTTTGGCTGTCAGCACGCATATTACGCTCAGCTCAGCTACGGGCACACAGTTTCAGCATGTTAAAACGCTGCTCAACCCTGGGCACTCATTCTACACCTATTAAACCACTGCTCACCTACGGGCACTCATTCTACACCTGTTAAAACACTGCTCACCTACGGGCACTCATTTTACAACTGTTAAACCACTGCTCACCTACAGGCAGATATCCTCAACTTGTTAGACTGTAGCTCAGCTATGGGCACATCTCACTTTTTTTTTTTTTTTTTTTATCTCACATTTCTTCAAAATACATGGCCCATTTCATTACATTTTACATAAAATATAATTTTATATATGTACATATATGTCAGGGACTTATTTCATGCTTATTTCACTAAAAATAAAAATTGATGTTGTGGGGAATCGAACCATGACTGCCTCCTCTTCAGCCGACGTCTCTACCGCTATGCTACTGCTTCTTGGCTTACTTTGCATATTTAGTTCTTATATGCTTTTCCACTGACTGCTAACTGTGGCTAAGCGACGGGCACGCCACAAGCAAGCAGCGCACTCACGGGCAAACATCTTTACAACTTAAAAAAATATATAAGATGTTCATTTATACATTTTATGTTCATAGTCTGTGGGGGCATGTGTTGTGTTGTGTTTATTCACATTTACACGGACTCTGTCATGGGGGTTTACTTTCGGGACTTTTACTCTTCTGGGAGCGTGTCCGTTTGCAGGGCTCGCCCTACGGACACGCCCCCTACTGTCTTCCACGGACCGCGTTACTCTTAGGTGTGATTCAGCATGCCCTCATGCATATGCATGACATGCTGACGTCACACCGTTTAACTGCAGCTTCTTAACTGCAGCCTTGTAACTCTTACACGGAGGCTTCGTGAATCCTGCCTACTATCTTTACCTCAAAATTTGCTTTGTTGGACTTAGTCTTCTTACTTTTCTATTCAGTTTGATGAGAGAGTGTTGATCAATTATGATGGTAGACTTTCTAATTTTAGCTATGACTTTTCTTTCTTTCTGTTGTTGTACAACCTGTTTAATTTTGGATTCCAACAGAGTGATTTGTTTTTTAAGTTAGTTTTAGGCTTACTTCTGGTAGTTACAGCAAATTATATGCAGTCACTGACATGGCTGTATAGAGCTTCTGTGAATAATTCCACATAGGCTGCTTTGTTATCTGGGTTTGGAAGGACTTGAAATTTTGACAGGTTATTGTTTAATAAAAAGTAGTTTGCCTTGGAAAGTTCCTAACTGTGACAGGATTTACTGGGGATAAAGAATTGATTTTTATTTCAAAAAAACACTGCTTTATGATCTGACCTTACCAGAGAGGACATGATACTGGGGAGGGGGGCTTGGGGGTTCAGCATTCTCTCTTTTTTGAGAGCATCAGGTACAACATCTTTGTACCACTTGTAGGTATATGTACTATCTGGTCCAGGGTGTTTGTGTTTACAAAGTCAAAGAATATCTGTGTCTGCAAATTTGGGGTCATGTAGGATTCCTAATTTAATGAGGGATAATTAAAGCCCCCATTGAGTATGGTATTTGGTTGAATGGTGACTGTCTCTAATAGGTCTAAGTATGAGCTATGGGTTTTCATGGGAGATAGGGTGTATATTATGTTATCAAACTTTCAAAAGTTCGAACGTCATATGGTTGACACCATATGATGGAACTTTTAAAAGTTTAAACTTTCAATGGAGATCTTTGTACAGTGCGGAATGGGATGATTTCCCTTTCCTGTACTGTAGTGCGATCTCGGAGTTGGTATATTTAAAGAGTGTGGGGTGTGGGGAGCACAGTCCCCCATGTGGGTGGTGCATGGGGGCATGCCCCCCCCCACTTAAAATGGTCAGGTAGTTTTTTTCTGTTGTTAATTTTTTTTTTTTTAGCTTTTCAAACTTTTAAAAGTTTGATCATATGGCTGTAACCATATGACGTTCAAACTTTTAAAAGTTCAATAACGTAATATCCCCCCAGGACATAGAGGGTGACTTGTAGCTTGCTAATATATTCTATGGGACTTTATCCATGGTAATTTGGATGTGGAGGAACTCCAGCATGTCATCCATTTTAACCAACCTAGAAGTATGCTTGTTACTGATGTAGCTTGAGACACCTCCACCTTTAGTCCCTGCCAGTGCAGTTAGTGGTTTAACTCTGTGGAAGGCACTGAAGCCTTGCACTGCCAGGGGTACTCTGTGCAGCTTTAAACCATGTCTCAGTAAATGCATATATGTCTGCATTCTCCAAAATGAGCAAAACTTAAAGGGAGTGGAGCTTCCTGTTTAGACATCTGGCATTGAGCAGTAACACCTTTAAATTTCCTTTGGTAGGTTTTGCCATGTTGGAGGTTTTGTCAATTTATCATTTCCTAAAAAAAAAACTCTAAGAGAGAGAGGGCAATGTTTTAACCAATATTCAAAAGCCTACAGGGGACAGGCACAGACAATCCTTGGCAAAGTAATGTGGTTTCTTAACCATGTCCTCCCATGCTGACAAATATTGTATCCCCCTAGAGTGACACCAGAAACTAAGCCAGTGAAGATGCTAAATGACAGTGGAAGTAGTAAGTAGGTTTTTCCCCCATTTCCACTACCAATAAATCAGCAAATGATGAGAGGACACAAATGTTCACAGAGCAGGGTATGAACGAGAATGAAACGGAAGATGCCAATGGATGTAGACAGCAACAGGTCATTGAAAAGAATGTGGCCACGGGTAATGAATCATTGATATGGAATATCTCCTCTAGAATTCTTAACGCTGACAAAATAGGGGTGTTAGAGAAGGGTCTAAGTTTTATACCAGTGCAAAAAGTTACTTTAACAGACACTATTGTTGATCTGAGGATGTTTCTAAGAAATATATCCTTGAAGCTGTTTTTTCTTGACAGTGGGTATGTAAAAGAAGGCCTTAAATTTAAGAAGCCTAGTCTGTTTACGCCTCCTATGCATCCATCACTAGAAATGTTTGGACAACTATGTGAGAGAGATATTTATGCCTTTTTTTGAAAGGAACAATCATAGTAAGACGTTTAATAATATGTCAATGAGTGAAAGCCAGGCACTTAATACTCTCATCACTGATCAATCAATAGTGATTAGACATGCCGATAAAGGGGGTTTGACAGTGGTCATGGATCAGCTGTTCTATTTTTCAGCTATGAAAGAGATGTTAAATGACCCTGATGTTTATACTAGAATAAGTTGTGATGATATTTTAGTAATGGAGAGATGAATTCTGGCCACCTTGAACAACTGTTTATTGCATCGATATATGAATGTTGATTTGTTTAAATTTTTACATGTACCAAACCCACTTATTCCTATCATTTAAGGCCTTCCTAAAATATACAAGGCACCTTTTAATCCTCCTTTTAGACCCATAGTGTCTGGGAGGAATTAGATTAGAGAGACTTTTTCTATTTATATTGAGAAGCACTTGAGGCCATTAGTAGACAAGAACGTTTATATATTGAGAGACTCTAAGCAGTTTCTACAAGATCTTTATATATTTTTTGATACCCAGCCTATACATCAAGCATATATGTTTGTTACATTAGATGTACAGTCATTATTTACTAAAATTCCTAACCATTATGGACTGGAAGTATTGAAGAACTATTTACTACAGTTTAGTAAATATGACAATATGTTTATTGATTTATTATGTTTATTGATGGAAATTGCTTTAGAGAATGTCTTTTTATTTGATGGTTGTTATTATTTGCAAATGATGACATGGCTATGGGCAGATCTAGTGCCAATAGCTACTCCAACATTGTTATGGCTTGGTGGGAGGATGAGGTTGTTATTAAGTACAATAGATTTAAGTTAAATTTATTATTTTATTGATGTTTTGTCGATGATTTATTTTTAATATGGAATGGGAGTGAAGATGCGCTACATGAGTTCTTTTTATATGGGAATAATTGTCTTCATTTTTTGAAGTTTACTATTGTAAATCTTATAACATGATAAACTTTCTTGGCATAAACATCACTAGAGACAGGAATGGGAACGTCAATACAGGTGATTATAGGAAATCATGTTCTAGGAATACATACCTACACAGACAGAGCATGCACAGGGGCCATGTTTTTCGGAATGTGGTAACAGACCAGGGCATGAGGGTATCCTGACTCCATGCAGATGACAAAGACTTTGACCAAGAATTGTTGAAATTAGGTAATATGTTTAGAGATAGGGGTTACAAAGATAATGATGTGTCATCAGAGTTAAACAAGGTCAGGAACATGAGAGGGGGTCCAGCAAAACCATACTTGTCTAGAAGAGATAATATATTAGTGGCTACTGAATAAACCAAAAACAATGCCCTGAGGATCTCATTTCACTTTAGTAGCAACTGCAAGGGAATAATCGAAATCGTTAAGAGGTATTAGGACATGTTAGCTGTTGAACCCATGGTTAGGAGTTTGGTGGGTGATACTCCAAAGTTCATATTCAAGAATAAAAAGAATATAAGGAGAATGTTATTTTATCCTAGGAAGATATGTAATTTTACAAATAGAGCAAATTATTGCCCAGGCATGAAACCATGTAGTCACTGTAATTACTGCTCTTTCATAAGTCCATCCGCTGAGTTCTTACATCCTGATACAGGATATTTAAGTTCCAAGCTTCAGCTGTTTGTAGCACCAAGCATGTGGTTTACCTGGCAGTATGCCAGGAATGTCGAGCATTTTACCTAGGTAACACAGATAGGGAACTCAGAGCATGAATATAGAGAGCATTTATACCACATCCACATCTCTTCTACAAATAATGCATTGGTGAAACATGTTAGTGAAAGAGACAGTAGCCATACATTTAAATTTATGACAGTAGAAGTACTATCAGAGAGTGAACGGATGGGTGGTATTAAAACACATACAGAATCTGTTGAAGCCAGATGAATTATAAGGATGAGTGCTGACAGAGGCAGTGGGTTAAATCACAGGGTTTCACTTAAACCATTCTTGAAGTTGAGGGTTACGTTGTTCAGTTAATTGATTAATTGTTGGTTTTATGTGTTCTGATTGGTTGCTTGATGTTTAAAAATGCTGACTGTTTCATTTCTATTATGGTCTGAAGAAGCAATGAGACAAATTGTGAAAGTGCTAACCTTTGGATTTATTAAAGCTCTGTTTTAACTTTTTTGACTGCCTGCTGCTTGTGAAGTCTTGACCGTGCCTTGGTATTCCTTTTTACCTTTATGTGTATAATTGTGGAAGTTTTGTCAATTTAGCATTTCCTAAAAAAAAAGCTCTAAGACAGACAGCAATGTTTTAACTAATATTCAAAAGCCGACAGGGGACAGGTACAGATAATCCTTGGCAGAGCAATGTGATTTGTTAACCATGTTCTCCGATGCCGACAAATATTGTATCCCCCTAGAGAGATACCAGAAACTAAGCCAGTTATTAAAGTCAATCATCTTCTGTTTGTACTGCGGCATCATCCTTGGCGAAGGTAGAATGCTACACAATATTAGGAATGTACCAGTCTTTTACACATAATCCAAAAGTTCCATAATGTCTCTCTTCAAATAGTCTAGGGAAGTACATCTCAGGTTATTTACACCTATATGGACTATGACTGAATCATACTGTTACCTGTGGTACAATGGATTGAGTGTGTGCTTAACTTGGTAGATCCTGTCCCCTGATAGGCAACTGACCATTATTTTCTCTTTGTTCAGCCTGGTGAGTGAAGTATCAATATGTTGTACAATGGAGTCCCCTATGTCTAGATTCCTGGGTAGTGTATTGCTTTGCTTTATGGGCTTGGTAGTTGAGGGTCCACTCAGTGTGGCTGTATGTGCAGTGTTAGGCATTCCTCACTGTTCAGTGCTTTTGAGTTTGGTGTGGATAACTTTTGCTGGTGGAATGTCTGAGCAATCTTTGGAGTTTGGAAAGACTGCATTCAACATAAGGCATGGTGGTGTAGAGGTTAGCATTGTCACCTCACAGCAAGAGGTTCTCTGGTTTGATTCTTGGCTGGGGTGCCTTCTGTTTGGAGTCTGCATGTCCTCCCTGCATTCATGTGGGTTTCCTCTGGGTTCTCCAGTTTCATCCCACATTCCAAATACATGCTACAGGTGGAATGGACACTCTAAATTGGCCTTAGGTGTGAGTGTGTGGTATGCCTTCTGAGGAGGGCTAGGCACCAGGCTAGCAACTCAACCTGCAAAAACCATAACTGCTACAGAAGCAACCAGTGTCTGGAGGAGCGCTCGTTGTCTGATGTGCCACATGGTGCGATACTATGATTAGAGAGACAGTATTCAACATAAGAAGGTCTATGTGAGGGGTGTGTTCTACATGTGCAGTGTGCAACATGTGTATTTCTGACAACCAGATTGTTATTTTGAGTGCTTGTTACGAGAGTTTTGCCTCTCTTGCACACTGTATTTGTTTCTTTTAGGATTAAATGACTGACAGTGAAAATTAGACACCTGTTACATTGTCTCAATTTATCCATATCCACCAAACTGGCTGCAAAGAAATTGGGAACATGCATATTTATGATTTCATATCCTTTATTGGCTGAGTAACAAGGGTGCAGTATATTAGGGGTGCACTGACTAAGGGAGCTTCTGAGACTAGACTAGACTAGGTTATATAATACCAGAGCCAAGAGGTAGAGTTCCTCAACATCCAAAATAGCTGCTCTCTCTACCCAGTGTGCAAAATAGTTGTCCTGCACTCATCAAGTTACTGGTACAGTTTCAGAGGTACTTTGATAGGGAAAATTTGGTTTCTAAGTGTCTGCATCTATACAGGGTGCTTTTAACCACTGCTATGTGATGAGCAGAGGCATGCAAATGCTCCGAATTTATACAGGCACTTTAGGAAACTAGCTCTAAGCTGTCTGGCCAATAAAACAACTATACTTAGACCTTTCTTATGTGTTTCCCAACTCAAATAGAACAGGTCACCACCTAATGCCACTAGATGGAATATGTAAGTCCTCTTAATGTAAAAACACAATTCAGTATGAGGAACCTTACACCAAATATCAATATAGTAATGTTTTTGAAGAAATGTAGCAATGAACAAAATGAATATTAATTATGTGTAAATGACAAAAAATAACTTTTTTTAAATAGAGTGGCTGCCTGTATTTTTATCACTATCCAATGGCTTAAATATACTGCAGGCAGATTTGCATGCTTCATTTCAGTTAAAACAACAAAGCTAAAAAATGTCCATTTTGTTTTTATTAATCAAACTATCATACTGAATTTGAGAACAACCAAAGCTGTAAGTCAAACATGTAATGTGCAGCATGTAATATTAATATTGTACTATAATATTTAAAGAAAATAAAACAAAACTGAAAAATAAACATTTCAGATGTTATTTTGCAGGCTATTTAGAAGCTGAAGTGAGGCATACAATACCACAAATGAAAGCAATTATTGGCTTTTTGATGAATATATTTCCCACTGTTAATTAAGTGAAGTATTACTTGTTACTTATACCTTATGAGTCTCAGTTACCAGTGAAACCTTGTCACGCTTCCAGAATGAGGCAGCATGCCTGAGTACTGACAAAAGCTTATATTTTATTGTGAGCTAAAATTTCAGTTAATTAAATTCTTTATAAATACTAATTGCTCTTTGTGGTAATGTGCACAAAGAGAACTTGCTTTGGCACCACTCCAGATTTATACTAGAAAGTAAAGTAATATTTAATGTTATTGCCCATGAGAGTTTGCTTTCATTTGTCAAGCAAATTAATCTTAAACTATAAAATGGAAGCTTTTCCTGAATACCCCAAACAGCAATGGATTATTTTCTTCAAGTACGTTTTATGTTCAAACAATGACATAAACAAGTCAGAAGCCAAGAATGGCACTCTTTAGTAGTGGTAAATCAGTGAAGCAGCTCCAGTGGAGCTTTCAAAATCCATTTTGAGAATGCTGTAACCTATTATTACTATTGTTTTTGTTTACTTTGCACTGTGCCCCTTTACAAGGAGAAGAATGCTTCCATGTGGCAATCTCTCCACAAATCTCATTATATGGCATTTAGATACTGTAATAGGATCTGTCCCCATTCTGCAGATGTTAGCTAAAGGGCTCAGAAAGGGGCATCACATGAAATTCATTTAAGGGTAAACAATCTTACACAGCAGTACGCCAGGGCTCTCTGCTCTGTGAGCTCTTTTCTGCAAGTCTCTGCACTGACCTGTTTTATTATTTTAACTGCTGGAATCTTTATATTTACCTCTCTCACTGAATGCCTAACTGCGGGCTCTTCTCTGTCAGTCTACTCACATGCATCTCTCATTACTTTACTTACAGGGGTCTTTGGTTAAGACTCAGCATCAGACATCTTTATCTACCAGATCAGAATCTTAATTTCTTTTGTCTTTCTGCCTGATGTTTTCACCTCAATAAAGCTATGAATTTGTAACACTACATCTGGTTGAATTTTCCCCCATATCTTCCATAACTGCTTGAGTAGCTGTTCAAAAGTCTTGGCATAATTCTATAGTAGCCACATTTTCAAGTTGCTGTGTAGTGCCGTCTTAAACTTATCTAAAGTCAACATTTCTAGTACTGTGCATATATTACATAAATTATGGTCTAACCACAATTTCAAGATATGTATTAAATTATTCATCTGTGACCTTACCAGTCTGTCTGTGCTGGATACTCAGCTGAAAAATTAAGCCCCTGCCCTAGCCATATTTCTTTTAAGTACTTGACAGTTATGTGCATCAACATCCTCAAGGCCTATGTAAGCCTTAGTTGAGTCCCCCATCATGTAAGAAGATAATGTTCTAGCCAGTTCATCCTGACAGCAGTTCTGCTTAGCACCGTACTTCTCAAGCGCTGCCTACCTGTCCTTGATGTCGCTATCTAATCCAAGTCTCTTTATCAGTGTGCTGGGTTTTAGGGTACTTGGTGAAGTGGACAGTTGGATGATTAAGGAGGATGCATGCTGTTGTTGGCAGAGCAGGCCTTGGTCAGTGACTAAGCTTTTCTCCCAGAGGATAAGCAGATGTTGGAATCTGACCAGGTGCTGATTAGTGGATGCTCTTTTCACCCTGATAGTTCTGGCAGATTCCATAAAATATTTTTTTCCATCAGAACACAATGGAAAAAAACAATCTCACCAGCAGAAAGTTCCTTCCTAAAGCAAATCTTTGCACTGTCTTTATAAAGCTTTCAACAAATCTAGTCTCCATTTAGGCACAAAAGTTTCAGCTGTTCCTCAGTATATACAAGTTCAGAGTAACTGGTAATTTCTGCTGTAAGTCAGCAAGGTCTGCATTCTTTTCTGGATGTGGCAGTTACATTTCAAGTAAAACAGTGGCTTACAGGTAGCTCTTGGACACTGGTTGTTTAAACTGCAATTTTCTGCTGCATTCACCAATGTACTGTGTTGCAGAACCAGAGAATCAGAGTCACTTTATTTACTCATGAAAATCTTGTCTGATATGGAGAATAAAAAAGTAAAAATCAGCATTTTACTAAAGTCTTCCCATATTTTGTCTAGATTCACAGAAAAAAATATGCAAGCAAAGTCTTTCCACAGACACTTTGTTATTGTACTCAACAGTAATTCAAAATATAACTGCATTTGCAAGACTTGAGTTCTCAATACACCAAGTTCCACACATTTTCCTTCAGTGAAACAATAAAATACCTTTATTGCTTCAAAGCTTCAGAGATATTTTCCAAAACTATTTTTTCAAAGATGCCATTTGATTACTCTTGTCCCCCAGAGATTGTTCTCCATATCCAGAAATCAAGAATCTAACATTAACAGGGATAAAAATAGATTTGACATCCATTACCCTTTTGCTTATCGCCTGTTTGCCAGCCTGTCTCAGTATTAAAGGAACAGGACTCCCTAGGCTCATTTGTCATTACTATTTTATAGCACGTGTGTATATGTGTGTGTGTGTGTGTGTGTGTGTGTGTGTGTGTGTGTGTGTGTGTGCACATGCGTGCGTGCGTGTGTGTGTGTGTGTGTGTGTGTGTGTGTGTGTGTGTGTGTGTGTGTGTGTGTGTGTGTGTGTGCCCGAGCGCACATGCAGTCTACATTACATCATTACCATCAAGGGTCTGTTCTAAGAATAAGTCATGATTTGTGGGACTAACACATTCAATAAAAAACAGGTAAGTAAATTTAATAAATACAATGTATATAAATGAGCTATTATGCTATTAAATATAAAGACTAAACAATGACCTTATTGGAAGAACTGGAATACTGTTCCTTTACATTCATGCAACATGGATGATGTAATAGATTTGAATTTATTACAGCAATGGTATTAGTTTGAAACCTATATGATTCTTCTTAGATTCTAGTAAGTCAATGATTGATGCTTAAGGTTCCATACATATAAATTACACAATAAGTGATGAACAATACTTACATGTTTACCAGTTGATAGATTTATCTCCATCACCTCAAGGAGTAAGATAAGCAGGTAGTCAGCTCAGCCCATAAAACTTTTCCCGGCTACCCTACTCACTCCCCTTTATTTATAATCCTTGTTTTCAAAGGCCTCCCTTCAGACTTCTGAAGCATGCAATTCAATGCCTTCAGTATAAAAAAATCAAAGGAAACAGAAAATTAGTATCCACACAGCCCAGCATTTAGTAGACTCCTAGGGAAAGGTCAGGAGGGTGTGAATGGTGACAGAGATGAAGCTGTGTCTCCAACTCTGTCATTAAGGTAAGTATGTAACCTTAGTATCTGACATTCCAAGTTTCATCTATGTCACATCAAAGTCAAAGTCCTAAGCATATCCTCGTGGATGAGTTGGCATGAAAGAATATTGTGGATTATGGGTGCTGCAAAAGCAGATAGTGACAACCAATTTCTAGTGCCTTGTGAAACTATTTAGTGACACCACCACATGGGAGATGCACAAATATCATCCATCAAAGCATTTTTGAAAAACGTTTGTGAGAGGGACATATGCCTACTAGTATGAGAGTTGAAAGCCTCTGATAAAAGATTGTCATATTTGTAGTAGCAAAACCTAATGCGGTGAAAAAGCCAAGAAGAAAGGGTAACCTTGGACACTTTTAGCTAACTAATCTGGAGGAAAAGAACACAAAGAGCTGGGGAATCCTTCCTTAGAATTTTGGTGTTGTCCAAACAAAATCTGATCTGCCTATGGCCATACATACAATGCAACAAGGATTCACCTCAAATGGAATAATTTGAGAAGAAAACGGGAAGAGCAATTGATGAATGTGTGTGTGTGTGTGTGTGTGTGTGTGTGTGTGTGTGTGTGTGTGTGTGTGTGTGTGTGTGTGTGTGTCTTTCGGCTTTTCCCAGTTAGGGGTCACCACAGCGGAACTCCGGTCCGCTAATGATTGGCAGTAGATTTTACGTACTGGCTTGCCGGGCCTAACGCACAACCTTCAATGAAGGAACGCCCATTCACGCATGTCGCTTCACAGAAGATGCTCTAACTGAGAATTGAACGGGCAACGTCTAACTGTGAGGTGACAACGCTACTGCAGCACCACCACCGCAGTATAATTGTAAATTATAATAATTGCCTGTCAGTGTTTTTAAGGCAAAATTGTTAATAAAAGTTTTAAACTAAATCCAAATCTCTGTGATCATAGTAAAACTAAAGAAGAAAATAGTACGCCCACAGACAGGTTTCAACAGTGTTTTATGGTAACTGGGGAGAAACAACCAGGTAATGGAATACTGGGATGGCTGCAGGGGTGGGGAGGTTCTGATCCATCTCTCTGCCTATGGCCACATCTAACCATGATCCAGCTCTGCTCTTATTGTTCAGAAGTTGCTCATGACTATTTAGCCTCCCCCACAGGTGCAATAAGACTAAAAAAATGTCCAAAGCTAACTACAACCTACTAAGCGGTAGTATAGAAAGTTTTAACCCCCCCTGCAAACACAGCCAAAAATAATGCCTATGCAGATGTGCACACAGATACCTTGTTTAAACACCTAAACAGCTGTATCGACTCAGCTGTACCTGATTGGATCAAAACCAGGTCCTCCTGCAAAAAACAAACCACCCTGGTAGACCTCAAGTATAAATAGGTTATACAACAAGAAGAAGAAGCTGATGTCTATAAGCAAGAGGGAACTAACTCAGCAGAGAAAAAAAACCTCCACAGCTTGAACAAGCAAATCCGACATCTTGTAAAGTCCTCAAACGTTAATTATGAAAGTAAAGTAGCATCCCTAGCTAAGGATAACCATAAGGCATACTTTAGCTACAACATAATTTTAAAAGGGAATGCCAAGTTATGTGCTGAACTAGTTGTGGATGGTACCACTCATACAGCACCTGAGGAAATTGCCAACCTGTTGACAGTTTTGGCACAAACTTTACCCCAAACCATTCCTGACACTAGTCCCCCACCCTGGTATCTCTAGAGAGAAGGCCATATATGTGCTCTCCAAGGCCAAAAACATGGCCTCAGTGGGACTAGACAACATCCCAGGCTGCTTACTTAGCAATCTAAAACAAGACCTAGTGGAACCACCTGGTACTCTCTTTAACCATAGCCTGAGAGCTGGCTATGTTCCAGCAGAGTTGGGAACAATAACAGTAATTTCCATGCACAAAGGGGACCCATCAACTGACCCTGGCAACTATAGACCCATAAGCCTAACCAGCCTCATTTGCAAGGCCATGGAAAGAATCATTGTGGACCTTATCAACAAGAACATAGGCTTCCTTCAAGCCCTTGACCCTACCCAGTTTGGGTTTGTTAAGGATAGACCATGCTTGTTAGATGAAGGTAAGAGTGCATACTGCCTATCTGGACCTAGCCAATTTTGACACCATTCCCTACTCAGGCATGATTGAGAAACACACCCAGCTGAGGATTAACCCTTACATCACTACATGGATAACAAACTGGCTAACAGATAGAACTAACATTGTTAAAGTCAGGGACTCCACCTCTACAATAGAACAGTCACCAGTGGCATAGCACAGGAATCTATACTGGGCCTGTTACTGTATGGAATCTATTTTTCAGAAGTTCAGGCCAAAATAGATGGCCTGTGACTCACCAAGTTTGCTGATGATTGCAAATTGGGTGCGATCATTGAGTCCCCCAACAATGTTAGCATATTACAGAAGGGGCTAACACAAATACACAATTGGTGCCAAAGCCACTGACTAAAACTAAATGCAAAAAACATATATTATTATCTCCTTTGGCAAAGAAGAATACCTTACTAATTACAGTATTGACAGCACCCCCCGCCACTCAAACCCAGGGGTGAAATACTTGGGAAATAACTCAAGTTAATAGAAATGTAAACTTTGATCACCATGTCTCCACAGTGGTAAGGAAAGCCTTCTATATTGTGCATCTCATAATTAAGGGCATTGCATCCAGGTCTATGCATGTTATAACTCTACTCTACTCAACCCTCATTAGACCAGTGATTGAGTATAATGCCTCCTTTTGCAGGTTTCTCACAAGGAAAATTCAGGGCCTCCAAACCAGGTCCTACATGGATAGACTGAATGTCCTGTCACTGCACTCTGTGTCTTACTAGCTACTGAGAGGCGACATGTGCTTGGCCTACAGATCAGTCTCCAACCCTGCTCTAATGGAAATGCTGCACATCCAAAAATCAAATGGAACAAAAATCACTCATTCCAGGGATCTTAACCTGAACTGTGACAGCAACAGAATGTGCTGGAGAGACATATATGTCTCCCATAGATTGCCGCTCCTTTGAAATAGACTCCCAATTCAAGTCAAGCGGATCTCCTCACTGACCATGTTCATGCGTAACCTGGAAAATTGGATGGGAGACCATATGTTCACACTGGGGGTGGCACCCATGTCCCTTACAGACAGAGTTAGTCGGTGCTGACCTTAGACTCGCTCTGCAAATAACACCCATCTATCCATAGTCATTTGGGATAACTCGGGTATAATATGGCAAAGATTGTAAGGGTAACTAGTATAACATGACTAGGCTTATAAGGGCCCTAGGGCAGTTATAGCCTAGTAACCACCTATGAATCTATGTATGCCACATCTTTTTGTTTTTCTATCATTTAAATCAGGTAAAGGGACAATCCAGAAGCACTATCTGGTTAAGTGACTGGCTCAAATTCACACAGTAAGCAAACGGGGGTAGAAAGAATCACCCCCTGAACCCTTGACTACAGGAATTAGCTCAATAAGAGCTTACAGCCTCATCTGCGCCTACTGCCAGATGTTCACTCCTCTCATAATTTTTTGCTGAATCACTGAGAGTTAACATCACTAAGATTTATAGTCTGTCATTAATGCCAATTATTAAAGCTTCACATTTTTATTGTTCAAATGTTCAAAAAACTGTGTGTTGATAAAAAAAAACTTTGTTCTTTGAACTTTAAGTGAATTAGAGTTGTCTGCCTCTTATCTATCTATGAATTTGCAGAACATGGCTGATTTTGCCCTGTATTAATGCCCTGTCCCTTTTTAGCTTTTTTCCTGGTAAATCATTGAGAATTACTGACAGTCATTAATGCCAGTAATTACAGTTTCATATGTGTTATTGTTCAGAAAATACACAGACATGCAATACTTATTGTTTAATTAATATTTACATTTTAAGTGATAAGGAGTTGTCTGGAAATTGTGTTAACAAATTGCTTCATGTAGTCAAAGGTAGATGGCTTGAATCCTTTCAACACCATTTTCCCACTTTGTGACTTTCAGCAAGTAACTTAGCCAGACAGCACACTTATGTGACCCATGAAAAGGGACACTTTGTCCATTATGTTTACCTAGCATTATTTGTGTCCTTTGTGTTCAGAATTCTTGAATAAATAAATTGAGAGATACGTTTGTCTGCTCCTTGTAAAATTTGTGGCTTCTTGCAAATTGTCACTAAATAATAAGAGGCATGTCAGATTTTGCTTCCTTGAGAAAGTGCTGGATAATGCAAAGCTTGTTATTTTGTCAGCGTTCTAACTATATAAGAAGAACATTTAAAAGCTGTTCTTGATGTTGTGCCCTTGGTCCTGATCTTTGAGCTAAGAAGTTGGGAGGACAGAGGGGAGTTGCACTGTATGGATATGATGTCAGCGAGATTAGATACATATATGGGCCATTACATATGAATACATGTATTCACTTGAATTTAAGCAAATATTTGAGGTGTACAGTTGTACTAGTGGCTGGAAGTGATGTGTGTGTGTGTGTGTGTGTGTGTGTGTGTGTGTGTGTGTGTGTGTGTGTGTGTGTGTGTGTGTGCGTGCGTGTGTGCGTGTGTGCGTGTGCATGCATGTGGGTCAAAGATCAAATAGGAATATACAGGATAGAATGAAATAATAATAAGTAAGATGGGGAGAAAGACTAAAGTTGTTTGACACTGAGAATTTAAAAATAGAGGTGTTAAGTGAAAGAATATGACCATAATTTATTTTTATTGTGTGCATGGGGAGGACCTGGATTTTTGTAACTTGATCTCAAGTCTCTAATATTTGAAGAACTGGATATGTAACAAAACAATATATTACAACTATCCCCCCTACATTTACTGCACAATTATATTACAACACGCACCCTCAATAACTTTACTCCTCAATACTTCTCTGATACCTTAAAACTAATAAATTGGAGCCCTTTGAAAACTCTTCCCCTTGACGACGCTGTAGACTACTTTAATTCTATATTCACCAACATACTAAATACCTTTGCCCCTCCCAGAACTAAAAGAGTGAAATCCAAAATTGCCCCTTGGCTCTCCAAAGATACCATCACTGTTATGCACTCATGTGACAAACTCTGGAAACTCCACCAAAAACTCAAAACCCCACATTCTCTTAATCAATATAAACAGCTGCACAACAATGTAAAACAGCATATTCACTCTGATCATAGATCCTACTACTTAGAACTCCAGAACAACTGTAAATCTAACCCTAAGAAATTCTGGAGTAGTATTACTGCCCTCTTCAAACCTGGCAGAAAAGATAACCCCTGTCCTGACCCTTCTGCTCCTGACCACACCATAGCCACCAACTTTAACTCCTTCATTATTGACTCTATAGGCAAACTTACCACATATTTCCCTATTAGCTCACTAATCTCTTCTGCCCCACTCTCTACTAAATCCTCTTCCTCTGCCACCAATTCTACCCTCCCCCTTTCCACCTCTACCCCTCTCTCAACCAACCCCTCTTCCTCTGCCAATAAATCTACCATCCCCCCTCTTTTCTCCCTCAAACCAATCCCTGTCAACACTGTTAAAAAACTTCTCAGTAAATTAAAACATTGCTCAAATGCCCCAGATAACCTTCCATCAAACTTTCTAAAAATTATCTGCTGACGTCATACCTTACCCCATCTGGTGATGCCTCCAGAGTTTATATTCACCTACCCCATCTGCATTCTCATCAATTGCTCCACCCTGGAATCCTGTGTACCTCTCCTTTGGAAAAAGGCATTCATCATCCCCTTACATAAGGGAGGCAACAACAACATCCCTAACTTCTGCCCCATAGCCATACTCTCACCATCTCAAAAATACTTGAAAAATGTATTCACCAACAACTTCTTTCCTTCCTTTTAGACAATAAAACCTCCTGTCCCCTATGCAACATGGTTTCAGACCCCACCATAGTACCTCCTCAGCCCTCTTATCTTTCCTCAACATAATCAACCATGCCCGAGACTCTGGTAATGTTGTATCCTCTCTATTCTTAGACTTATCAAAAGCCTTCAATACCATTTCCCATAACCTATTACTGTCAAAGCTCTCACACCTCAACCTCTCTCCCCCAACTATAAACTGGTTTTCCAGTTATCTTTCAAACAGGCAACAGTCTGTTAAATGGAACAACTGCACCTCTTCTTTCCTTGATACCCTCACAGGAGTGCCCAAAGGGTCTATCTTAGGCCCTTTACTATTTAATATCTTCATTAACAACTTCCAGCGTTGCGTGCCTAATGCTAAACTTGTCCAATACGTGGATGACTCTACTATCATCTGCTCAGCTGATTCTCTCCCCAAACTTATGCAACTAACATAGGCTGCCTTTAGTCGCACTGAGACCTGGATGCTAAATAACCATTTAGCCCCTTAATGCAACTAAAACTAAACTCATGATTTTTTCCCCTACTAAGAACTACACAATAGACAAAAACTCTTTCACTATAAAAAGCCAAAAACATGATCCCCCATTGAACTAGTCCTCATACCAAGCTTCTCTGAGTCTTTATTAATGAACAACTAAAATTTGACATACACATTCAAGCCAACATCAAGAAAACCCACCACAAACTAGGTATACTTTACTGCCATAACCACTACCTAACATCCTCAACTAGGCTTACCCTCTCTACCACTTACCTCCTCCCCTCCCTCCTATATGGAGCTCCAATACTCACCAACCTTCAAGGTACCCTCACACCTAAGCTGGCATCCTGCTACAATAAAATCTCCAAGTTTGCTACAAATTCCAAATCTTCCTCTCACCATTGCATCTCCTTATGTTCACTGAATTGGTTAGAGCTCCCTAATCATCTCTCTTTCATTCAATTCTCTACTGCCCATAAACATATTTTCAACCCTCCCCTGCCCTTCACTATCCTCCACACTCACAATGCACCTTCCTGGCCATTCTCTTAGATGCAATAATCAGAATGTACTTGAACTGCACAAACCTCTTCGTACTCCTGGCCAATCACTATTAGCCTTCTCTCTTGCACGAAAATGGAATTCACTTCCTCCCCACATTCAGACTACCCAAAATCCGTCTGCCTTTAAGTCCCATCTCTACTCTTATCTCACCTCCACCTGGGAATGCTCCTGCTCCCATGCCTCCTAAACTTCTCCTACACCTTTCTTGCAATCAAGCTCCACATCTCTTAAGCTCTAGCTTCCCCCCTCTGTTCTTCTCCGGCTTCTCTCCTTAAACTGTGTAACAACTATGTTCTTTAAAAAAAAAAAAGATATGGAATATCTCAGTGACTGTTTTTCACTACAACTTCTTGCTTTAAAATTGTATTAACTGCCAATACATTTTGTATGTACTTGAAGCTTTTTGTCCTATAACTGTATTAACTGCCAACAAATTTTGTATGTGCTTGAGCTTTCTCTCCTATAATTGTATTAACTGCCAGTATATTTTTTGTATGTACTTGGAGCTTTTCTCCCCGGGCCTCCATTGAAAAAGGGCTCAATATGGCCCAATGGACTTTCCCGGTTAACAAACTACAAATAATTAAAACATAAAATAAACAACTGCAGCATAACATCCTTATCTTATAATCAGTGTAAAAGGATAAAAAAATATTATATAAATGAGTGACTGTTTGGCAAGCAAAGAGAGCCAGGGGCTGGAGCATGATTTTATTTTTTTATTTATCATTTGTTGACTGGGAAAGTCCGACTAGGTTCCACAGAGCCTGTTTTCAGTGGAGGCCCGGGGAGAAATGCTCCAGATGCATGTCTTTGGAATGTGGGAGGAAACCGGAGTACCCAGAGGAAACCCACGCAAGCACAGGGAGAACATGCAAACTCCACACAGAAGGCACCCCAGCCGAAAATCGAACCGGAGAACCTCTTGCTGTGAGGTGACAATGTTAACCGCTGCACCACTGTGCCGCCCATTAGTTGTTACTAAATGTGTCTCATTTTACACATTTGTTTCACATTATTTATGATAATGTAATATTCCACATTTTAAAGACAGGAGGTTGACTATGGCTGCCATTTCTTTAATTCTTTTGCTTGTTAATTTTATGGATGGTATGGTATTCATGAGGTTGCAAGCCAACAGTTTGTTTCTCCCAACAGTCTGTAATGCTTCAACAACTGGGTATGTGGTAAAACAAGTAAGTATAAAGTAATATTTTAATTATGAGCTTCCTCCCAAGTTGTTAGCAAATGTTCTGCATTTTGCCCATTTGCTTTACCTTATGACATGCAGTATGGTGTTCTATATTTTCAAGATGGAAAGTTGACTATTGCTGCAGATGATATGGATGTTATGGTAATGTCAAAGTATACTATACTGTCTGAAAATGAAGAAGCCTCCTTAAGAACTTAACGATGTGTAGCTTTAATTATTTCAGTCATTAATGCTATAAATTCATAATGTCTTTTGCTGAGACGTCTTCACAAATCATTATAATAGCATTGAAAAAATCATACCTGCAACACTTAAAATCCTGCACTTCAAAAATATATTCAAAGCCTTTAATGGAAAATTGTGACCAGGCATTCCCTTTTTAGTGCTAGCCACACCTCTTAACTGTCCCTATTTTTACATAATGTCCCTGATTTTCCTTCAAATGTTTGTCCTAGCTTACATAACACTTTTGATTTTCTAATAGATCACTCAGGATTGCAGTCAGCCAGTAATACCAGTCATTAGAGCTTTATATTTCTTATTGTTTAAAAGGGTAAAACTTGTTTATTGACTTTGTAAGTGAATTACAGCAATATTTCAAAATTGTTACTAATTTTATCTTCCTAAATATTTTTGGCTTTATCCAGAATTCTTGACCAAATAAGATCAGAGGGATGGTGCTACCCAAAACATTCAGATCTGAGTAACTTATTTCTATTGGTGTTATTTTGGCAAACCAGAAATAACATACTAGGCATTTCATGTTCCTACATTTACCTGGTACAGTTTTTATCTTTCTCAGTACTGTCTTCCTTGGAATGGGCTGGAAAACAAATGATTGTATTTATGGCTGCCACAATATCTCAGCTATTTCATTACATCGGACAATTTTAATGAATCAGAGTCATTAAGTGGTTAAGGTTATTATATCTCAATGGGCCTGCCCTTGTAAAGTGATCTTGGAGTTTTTTTTCCCAGAATCCACTTCTATCTCCCTTTATATGAGTCATGGTAGACATAAGGAAATCATTCATTTTTTTTTTAATTTCCATGTAAATAGAATGGCAGTAGTGTAAGTCACAGACATTGTGCACAGCTTCTGGAACTTCTTTTCATTTTTACTTTTTTACTTGAATTACTTTGATTTGTGTTCTTGGAACAGATCTTACCTCTTTAGCAGAAGTTGTAAATGCTCAATAAAATAAACTAACTGAGGTGCACATTACAAGGCTTCCAGTTTTCAGTGCAGTTCACTGTAATCGAAGAACTGATAACTGATCACTCTTGCTTCTACTTTTTAGAAATTTTAAACTAGTTTGCTATTCATCTGTGCCTGCTGTGGAAAGATGTGTATTTTATTTTGAATGCTGACAAAATGTGCTGTATGTGTTTAAAAACATTTCCTTACAATAAAATAAGTCCAATTTTCTTTTATTAAATTTTGGTAAATTATATTTTTTGTATTTGACATTTTTCCCCCCTCTTTTATATTGGTAGTTACACCATTGCCTTGTTACGCTGTAACATACCAACACTTCATTGAAACCAAAATCCATGACGTAGAAGCATGTTTCTCCCTGTTGTGAATATTACCAGGGTATGCAAGATAATGGCATTTAATATTTTTTCTAGGGAAATGGTCTTACATTGTTAACAGTAGATTATGGCTGAGTTTAAACCATGTACATGTATTCTGTACTTTTGCCAGTGTGGTGTTTGGGCATTTTTTTTCACATTTCCTACATGCCCCACCAGCTAGCTATTGTGCCTTGGCAAGAAAAGGATCATGGAGGTGCCACTGCTGAAAGGGTTTTAGGACCAGTATACCTACTCAGTTAATAAATTTAAAAATAAAACTAAATAGGTGGACATAGATCGCAAAAAAACCTGCTTTATGTATATATATATATATATATATATATATATATATATATATATATATATATATATATAGATCTATTTCACTTTGCCGAAAACTCATTTGACCGAATCCCATTTCACCAAAAATAGTAGTGGCAGTGTATATGCCCTTTTTCCCACTGTAGTGCGATCCTGGAGTTAAGTATATACAGTTAAGGGGGTGTATTGGGGGGTATGGGTAGCACAGCCCCCCCCCACTATAATAGATAATGTATTACAGATTGTCTGATCATTGCTACCATTGGTGGTCATTGCTGGCCACTGATAAACTGAAGTCCACAAGGTATTATATATTCTAAGTGTGGTACATGCAGAATAAAATAATCAAGTAACAACACTGAGCACTGTATGACAAATATTTTTCAGTCAAATGGAGAAATGCTGTACTGAATACTGAATGCATAGGTGACAACACTGTGCAAGCCAGGTACTTTTGATTAATTTATCAGCATGTATGTTCATATCAGAACTTCTGTAGCATGTGGTCTCTTAGTACCAACACTATACAAGTCCCCTGTTAGTGCCAGGAATTCAGAAGTAAAGGCATGTTTGCAGCATGAACAGGAAAGAAATAACTAAACATGTTGCATGCCATTTGTTCCCCAAAGGACCACACACACTCACACAAATGCACACACCTGGACTATATATAACAAGCCTGTGCTGAAAAGACCCAGTACAAGATGGATGGAAATGTACACAATTTAATGCTTTTAAGCTATAGCCTGATCAGATATTAGAGTACATCTGTAGAATATCTACTCATATATATTATCCTTGGACTTGTCAAATGAATGATGGCTAACAATGAGATGTGGTATAGCCTAATGTGTAGAAAACTCATACACGTAAATATACACATATGTAAATGTATAGTGCACCCAATATACTACACAGAGAGGCACAACACTGACTAAGTCATATTACAAATATCACAAGAAGCTTATGGTCAGCCACATGACTCCACCTTCTACACAAATAGAAGTCATGCTTTCAAAAACATAATGGTCAGTAACAGTCCCAGTCCCACCCCAATCAGACTAGTAGACACACCACAATCTACCTGGACATGTTATGCATTATGCACAGACTCGCATATCACTAATAAAGCAATGTACACCAAGTATTACTTTCATTCATTGCTCCGTATTCAGACTATGATACCAAACTGCTTCAGACTGCTGTAAATAAGATCAACACATTTGTTTTCTTGCAGGCCATAGAAGGCACCATTGTCTGCTACTGCAAAAAGCATGTTGCTTACCAGTGACTGGGAGAGCTACTGTCTTACTCACTGCCCTCATGTACAAATGGTAATCAGTAAAAATGTCTCCAATCAGCTGCAACCATCTCAAGTTAGAACATGCAGCTATGGTCTTAGATCAAATAGTGAAAAAGCCCTCACTATGACAGGACTAGTCATATGTAAAAAGACATTTTCTAGTGTTAGACTTGCGGTCTGACATTTAATCTCCTCTTGTCAGATTCTACGGAGTGTATGAAATAAAACTGTTGAATTAAAACAGTCAGTTCTAAAAATTATAAAGAAATGGCTTATGATATTTACTTTAGACTATTTAATTGTTCTGTTGCAGTTAATTAGTAGAACTACATACCTAACCTAACAGAATACTGATCTCTGTAAGAGGCAGTCACTCATTTGCCTTATCAGATCTATCTGCAAAGTATCATCTTATGGAGTAACTCTGCGGCTTTCCATAGTTTTAGCACATTCTGATAAATTATAAATATTAATGGCAGTAGTAATGTAACAGAAAGATTAGTAAGCTCTGGTCTTCTTTCCAAACATTTTTGTATTTTTGCATTAGGTCCTATGGATGCTTTTTTATGTAGCTTGTAATATTCGCTGACATGTAAAGATCATGCACTGGAACTTTGAAGAAAATTTTTAAGTTAGGTGGTCTTGTCAACTGTACTTCTTTCAACAAAAACAAAAATGTTAACTTCCAGTATCACATTTCTTCTACAGCTCTTCATGCCAGTTAGTCTTAAACATGAAAAAAATTAATTTTCTATCCTGCTGACAAAGTTCAATCGAATGACACACTAAAGTGTAGTGAACACGATTCACAAAAATATTCCTGGACATTTCTACCTTTGTTTGTTTGATTAATACCTTTGAATGAAATACCAAGCATTGCTTTTCAAATGTCACCACTTTACCTCTTCCTTAGTTTGATGTATTTCCCCACAATGTGCCAAGATGGCATCAGCAGGAAGTTCCTTTTTGGTACACCCATCCCTTACCTATTCCCTATCAGTCCATGCTTCCCTTTTTTGTATGACTGTTCCAGCTCCACAAACCTTTGCATGATTTATGTGTCTGTTATAAGCTTTGAAAGCAAAAAACACTCTTATACCTCAAAGAGTTATTGATTTTAGCATATGGCCACTATTCTGAGATTCCCTACTTAATATTTTCTACTTAGCCATACAGAGAACTTTACAGAACTTTCAGCCTTCAAAAACTGAGAAATATGAAATTAATTGTTCAAAGTTTATATTTGTCCTTTTACTGGTAAAAACAACTGCTTGGGCAAAGACACTCTTTATGCACATTTAACCTTGATAAATGGCAGATTCTGCTAGTTTTCAACATCAATATTCTTACAACAGTAATGTATAAACTATTTACAATAAACTTTGTACTTAAATTTAGTGCAACTATATTCACATTCTAGTTGGTTAAAATAATACCATTGCATGTAAAACAGCAAATATATGTCCTGCCCATTAAGCTCTCAAAAAGAGATTGTGTATGTATTATCTAATTAATCAGTGATAAAATACAAGATATAATACTGATCCAAATATATATATAAATTAGATTTTTCAACAGTCTCTACAGTATTTAAATAAATGACATGATTTACAAAGATGTCCAAAAAAGAACTGATGCAAGGCATTTAGCACATTCCTTTGATTATGAAAGAGTGCGTGAAATTCAAGTGTTCCAAAAACGAATAAAAGCAATAAAGAGATATAGCTAACAGAATGCAGAAAAGGTGCCAGATATCTTTAAATCCATTAGTCTGTGCGAAACTTAACAAAAGTAATCCCTAGCAAGCAAGGACCTTAAAAAGAAGAGAAAAATGATGCAACAAAAGCCATCTATCTCCATTCTTAATCATGAAAAAGTAGAAGCAGACTTTAAGGCTTAGCACACCTCATAAGTCACAGAAATAAATTAGCTGGAAATATCAAAAGTTGCCTTTGAAATAACTGAATCTAAGTAACAGTTCAGCTGCATATAGTAGTAAAATATAACGTGCAAGGCAGCCAAAGAGATTTTAAAAAGTTCTAACATTCTTTTTATATTATAAGGCTGTTGTACTTCTGCCTGGTACAGATGGATAAAGCTGTAACTCGGAATGATTAGCCACCCAGTCACATGAGCAGCAGCCAGCCAGCGATGGTCGGATTGGGAGCCCACTGACACAAGTACCATCTTAGGGGGAAAGGTAAGGCAGTTTGGTCATCAGCAAGGTTGATACTTGGTAGTATATTAGTGCAGAGTAAGGGCTAAGGTTGAGCACCCACAAGCATGGGCATTCGCAGACTATCGCTGGCATTGGACATGCATAGCGGGATTGCTAAGGACTAGCATTGTAGGAATTCCACTCAAGCAAACTGCCACAGGACTAAAAAAAGTCATTGCTATGCAGAAAGCCCTGAAGGCTAAATGAATGACAATCACTTCCACTGAATTATATCACTACTAAAAGGGGAAAGCAGATGGTCTGCAGTACACCTCTCAATTTTCCCTGATTTTGCAGAACATCTCTCATTTTGCCTCAAATTTTTCTCTCTCCCATAAAAATTTTGACTTTGTGGTAAATCACTGAGGACTGCAGTCAGTAATACCAGACATTACAGTGTCATACTTGATGCAAGAACATGTGCATTAAAGTGATATTTAAAAATTGCCTCATTATTTTTGGATTTGTCCAGATTTCTTGAGCAAAGCAGTTGAGAAGTATGATCTGCAGGTAACAGGAAAACAAAGTACCCAGCAAGAGAAAAGACTGATCATAGTTTCTTTTTGTCGTATAACTTGAAACTCATATGAAATGGGCATACAAATGTTACTGTAATGCAACACCAAATTCTGCACAGAAAAGGCAACAAAGTCAGAGACACTGCTTCGAGTTACCTGTTTGGTAGTGCTTGTTCTGCAATTGGAATTCTAATAACTGCTACAGGAGTTCAGATTTTACCAAAAGCATGTACTGCCACAACCTTCATTTTCAAGAAATATATGCATGTATTGTGATCTGAAGAATGGAATGTAACAAAAGGGATCAATACTGAACAGCGCATTACCCCTGTAAACAAACAGAAATAAATATAAATAAATATGCTTCAGGGAATGGTAATTATTATACCATACTTGTAGCATACCTATATTCGTCAGTGCTTAAGACCCACCTGAGCTGTTGATACACAGGAAGCATTAGAATTCAGATGGATAATATGTCCCTAAAGAAAATTCTGGTCTTGTGTATCACACGGCATGAATTCTAGCAGTGATATGTTAGAAACATTAGACTTGTTGACCTGCCATCTGACAGAAAGTAAGCAAGTGACATTTAAGGAGGTGTTGGGGGAACAGCACAGAAAGACTAGTGGTAAGCAAAAACAGGCTCACATCAAGACCATATCAAGAAAATATTGTTTAATGGTGAGTATGTTGTGGTCCAGAAATGCAATACTGAGGGGCATTGTTGACCAACAACAGGCTTCAGCAGTGCTTGAGAAAAGGGAAAGAAAGAGAGTTGTAATGTGAGAGCAGAGGAAGCAATAGCTGAACAAAGGCTAGCAACAATAGCTGATTTTATGGACCATGAGTTGTCTTGCATCAGCATTCTTACTTTTGCATAAAATAAGGGTGTGTGTTTTAAATGTGCACACACACACACACATATATATGTATATCTATATATATATATATATATAGAGAGAGAGAGAAATAGAGAGTATGACAAATTATCATTTATCTATTGTGCACGTTACCAGGATAGTGCACTGATCACAAAAGACTATTTGCAGGCAGAAAAACAGATTAAATCATATGGGGCAATAATAACAAAAATATTTTGGAAGGAATGCAAGACTTCATGCACTCCACACCCCCATATCTATAAATATAGATTCATATGTGTATGTAGGCTAATGTCCACTAGGGCCTTTATAAGCCTAACTGTGCAGCCCAAATGTGACCCACAAATTTGATTTACATAGGGGGTGATTTAATGAGTACCTCTGTCAATCAAAGACATAGCTGCTAGACCAGGAGTGAATTTCTGATTACCTGTCCATTGGTCCAAGTTGTGCTTAAGTATGGACAGGGAGGAACTCTGCTTCAAACTGATGGGGATCCTCTTCCAGAGAACAGGAATTATCTGAATTAAACATATCTGTCTCTTCAATGTGTCCTATTTATGTCACAAACAAAACTTGCGTCTTTTCATCTAGCAGCTCTGATACTGTTTGTTTTGCAGATGTACAAAACGTTAATCAAAACAAGGTCCAGGATGCCTTGTATTCAAGGCAAAGATCACCTCTCAGACATCTGTATGATACTGAGTAAAGATACAAGGTTTTGAAGCGATCAGCAGAGGACATTGTGTTTATTCCTGTATGCTTCTTGTAAGGAACCTTTGAGGACATTCTAGTTGCTGCATGCATCTGGTCAGATACACAATGAAGGGGGGCATTATACTCCATGATGGATCTGATGAGGGCAGCATACAGTGGTATGGTGATCTCTCTAGACCTAGATGCCATGTCCTTGCTTATAAGTTGAACAACATAAAAGGATTTTATTACTACCCTAGTCACATGTTGGTTGAAGGCTAAATTACTAGCTACATGAGTTCCCAGATCCCTGACTAACAAATCAACTTTTAGGGGTATTTTATTGATGATGAAGTTACTCAGGGTAGCCAACTTCCCAAAAGGTATATAATGCATTTCTTGGTATTGAGTTTTAAGCCATGGCTTTGGCAAAAAGTGTCTGTCTATGTTAGACCTTCCTGAAGGGTGTTCTCATCTTGGAGGGATTCAATAACTGCTCCTAGTTTGCAATCATCTACAAACGTGATTAACCAGAGACCTTTGACATTGGCTTTGACATCCGAGAAGTACATGCCAAAAGGACTGGCATCTTTGTGGAGATGGCCTCACCAATTCTAACCTCCTGGATCCTATCACTGAGCAAGCTAACTATCCAGTGTACTATAAATGGATTTATACCTATTCCAAGTGGGATATTGTATCAAATGCTTTAGCCAGATCTAGGTAGGCAGTATACACAGTTTTCCCCTAATCTATTGCCTTAGTTACCTTTTCAAAGAAGTCAACCAAAATCAGTAAGTATGACCTTCCTTTGATAAAGCAAAACTGGGATGGATCCAATGTCTGGAGGTCTCCTAAGTCTTTCTTGATAATGTCCATGATAATTCTTTCCATGGCTTTGCAAATAAGAGTAATCAGACTAATAGGTCTGCAGTTTCCAGGATCTGTTGCAGATCCTCTCTTATGAAGGGGAATGAACATCACAGTTCTCCATTCACATGGCCCAAAGCCTGTTTTAAGACTATACTTAAATAATGAATCCAGGGGGGCCTAATAGTTGTATTTTAGACTATTCGGGAGGCACCCTCAGATTTTATTGAGGCCCACTAAGGCCATGTTCTTGGCTTTAGAGAGTGCAGCCAGTACATGGTCCCTAGTTATAGCTGGGGGGTTATGTTGAAGGGTAGTTTTGGGGGTTTGTTGGAGATGAGGGGGCTGAAGTTGAAACTGAATTTGTCTGCTGCTAAGAGATTCACTATGTCGTCAGGCTCGGTGAATGTGGCAGCATTAACCACCACTTCAGCACATTGCTGTGTGCTGCTCTTGAGGTTTCTAACATAGCCTTTATGGTTATCTTCCACCTAGGAGGCTATCTTACCCTTAAAGTTGGCTTTGCTTGACCTAATTAGCCCTCTTAGTTGCCTATTTTGTATGACGTAAAAAGAATGCATCTTCATGACCTACCCTTCCTCATTTTTGCCAAAATTTTTTCCTTTTTTTTGTATATCCAATTTAATTTGGGATGCCACAGTGTGGCTTGTTTATTGACATGGTTGTATAGAGTTTCTAGGAGCAATTCAGCATAGGCTGCTGTGTTCTCAGGGTTTGGAGGGGAATTGAATTTTAACAAACCATTGCTTAATAAAAAATAAAAGGTAATTTGCCTTGCAGTTGTTCATAACTTTTACTGGCTTTAATGGGATGAAGATGTTGATTTTGATTTTGAAGGAGACAGCTTTATGGCCGGACCTTAACAGGGAGGACAAGATATTGGGAGGTGTGCAGCTTTCTCCCATAATTGTGAGCACAAAGTCCAGCCTGTTAGAACCTCTAGTAGACATAGTCACTATTTGGTCAAGGGTGTTTGTATTTTACAAAGTCCAGGAGTCTGTTTGCCTGTAAATTTGAGGCTGGAGTCCCAGTCTATACAACTGTAATGAAAGCCTCCTAGGAGTAGGGTGTTAGGATGGATAGTCTCCAGTAGGTCCAAGTTTACATTGCAAACTTTTTGGACAGGGAGGGTGACCCTTAGCTAGCTAGGATATGGTACAGGATATTGTCTATGGTGATCTGCACATGGAAGAACACTAACATACTCCCTGCCACTTTAAACCATGTCTCAGTAACTGCCCAAATTTTTATATCCTTGAGTGTGAGAATGGCTTGGAGGAAGTATTTAGGCTCCTGTCATTGAGCAGTAACACTGTGAGTTTCAGTTCATGGATTTTGCTATGTCAGTAGGTCTGTCAGTTTGGAATTGCCTAAACTAGGCTCTGTGAGGTTGGATAAAGTTTTAGCTAGGAACTGAAAGTCTAGTGGGGAAAGGTTGAGACCATCCTTGGCAAAGCAATGTGGTATGTTTATCATGTCCTCCAAAGCTGACAAATATTGGATCCCCTTAGAATAACACCACAAAGGCAGACAGTTGTTGAAATCAATCATTTTTTGCTCATATTGTAGCATCACCTTGATGATGGTAATATGCTCATACCAGCCTGAGACACATAACCTGAAAGGTCCGTAATGTCTCTCTTCATATAGTCCAGGTCATTTACACCTACATGGACTATGAGGGAATGAGACTGGTACCAGTGGTGTAATGACTTGAGTGCATGTGTGAGGGGTATCAGTAAATCTTTTAATGAAGTCCCCTATGATGGGAGTCCTGGGAAGTGCATTTGGTTACCTTAGGGGCTTACTGTTTGCAGCTCCACTAAAAGTGACAGTATGTGTGGTGTTAGGTGCTGTTTTCTCTAAGTGCCTTTGGGCTTGCTGAGGCATAGCTTTGACAACAGGCAGTCTAGGCGATCTATGTTGTTAAGGAAGATTGGTTTTAAGTGTTTCAGCCTGCTTTAGTCTATGTGTGTGTGTACTGTGCTTTGTGGGTGGAATATACTAACCATTAGGCAGCATAACAGCGTAGGTAAGGAGAACCTTCCCTACCTCTACTGTTCTGAGATCGCACTATAAATGATCGCCACTATTCCTGCCGCATACTGCACTATTACTAGCCATTTCAACCTGCATATGTTCCAAAACTTTACATATACTACCTCTGGAATGGTATAGCAATGCATGAATAACAATATTGCCCTACCAGCAGTGGTAAGCTGTTTTACGCATGAAACAGTCACAAATAATTAAAAAGGGATTTTTTTTTCATCATTTCTGACAAAACAGTCATTGGCAGAAAGAAAAATGATGATAATAGAAGGGAATAATCCAATATGTATGCATGATTATTTCTGGTATAGTAATTTACAACTAACTGCAAAGCAAGAAACACCAAACACTTAAAGAAAAACTACAAATAAAAGAAACAGATAACACTGTTTTTACCCCTTGCATCTTCACATGTCAGGGGCAAGCCCTTCATACTCGTCAGACACACATGCGCGTGTGCACACACACACACACACACACACACACACACACACACACACACACACACACACACACACACACACACACACACACACACACACACACACACACACACACACACACACACACACACACACACACACACACACACACACACACACACACACACACACACACACACACACACACACACCTGAAAATATTGTATGTGGATAAACAGTTGTCGACTAGGCATTGATCAACAGCCATGCAAGATAGGTATTCCCATTTTCCATGGATTGTGTAATCTCAGAGTTGGTATATATAATTAGCAGGTGGTGTTTGGGGGTTCAAGGGGGCTTGATTCCCCCCTGCAAAAAACAACATATTACTTTGCTTTTTAAGTTTGAAATTGTATGCAATGAGGCTGTTTCTCGAGTGCAGTGTTGATTTCCATGTTTTCGACCATCTGTGGTTGACGTTTTTGCAGTTGACTATAGGTGTTTTCATTAAAATCAGATGCAGACATATATACATATATATTTGTATATACAGTAAACTCTCAGTTAACTGGCACCC
This sequence comes from Protopterus annectens, assembly GCF_019279795.1. Classification (NCBI taxonomy): domain Eukaryota; kingdom Metazoa; phylum Chordata; order Ceratodontiformes; family Protopteridae; genus Protopterus; species Protopterus annectens. Next base: position 1,127,968,131 of record NC_056725.1, on the reverse strand, counting down.
ATGGAGATTGGTAGATGCCGGATAACTGTAGTTTCTGGTTGCTTGAGAGTTACTATTAAAAATAGGCCTGACTAATACTGTACCCTATACTATTTGGTTGGTTTGACTTGTTCTCAGGTTGGGGAGAGAGGGAATTTATTTGTATCTTCCTTTTTAAAACTCTAAAATTCTAAAAACATAAGGTATGTTTTTGCAAGGGGAAAACAGAAAGTGTAACACATGAAAATTGTACTGTAGTTCTTCAATATTTTTTTTCTGGTTGCTTGAGAGTGCTGGTTGCTTGAGTTCTGGTTAACTGAGAGTTTACTGTATATCAACTCCGTGGTCTGACCTACTTGAACAAGGTATCCCTACGTAAATTAAAGGAATAAAGTAATCACTGCCATCCACACTTAAAACTGCAGTGGTAGTGACTCCCAAGAAAAAAAACACGTTGTCAACAGCAGCAATAATCCCATCAAGACATCTTTTGGAACACTGCTACTCCATATATCCTGACAAAACCACAATCAACATTTTTCACATTCAAACAAATGAGCAATTGACCATGTGCTCTTTCAGGCATCATTAAAACCTAGTCAACCTTATCTGCTTTCAACCTTACCTAATACATCCATGTGTGTGTGTGTGTGTGTGTGTGTATACATATATGTGTATGTATATATATATATATATATATATATATATATATATATATATAGAGAGAGAGAGAGAGAGACACACACACACTCACACACACACACATGTATGTGTATATATATATATATATATATATATATATATATATATATACACACACACACACACACACACACACACACACACACACACACACATATAGATAGATGGATAGATGGATAGATGGATGTCATTTTTTCTAAAATTCAGCTTATCTAAGGACAACTTATCAAACACAACTTATCCAAACTCATTTCATTTAAACCAACAAAAATAAAAAAAACTACAACAAATGTTTGCAGAGGAGACAAGCCCCACAGTATCTCCAATGTTGGGAGGCTCCGCCCATACACACCCTAACTTATATATAAAAACTCCATGGTTACAGTGGATGAAAGGGAAACTGCAATATTATTTATGTCTTTAACAAATTTCATACCAATGATCAAAAATAATTTTACAATGAACAAAAACATTTGTTCTGGACTTTTTTTGGGGGGGGTTCAGGATATGGGGAGTACTCTAAGATGTCTGGTATATATTGCTGTCATTTACACTTAAATTACTGTTGCACCAAAGAATGCTCTTCCACTCCTTAGACGTGCACTACATACTCACACAAAAAAAAAATTACAATTCTGTGTTGTTTTGTGGTTGTACCAGTGGACATGTTAAGCTCTCTTCACTCGTGAAAAACTTTCAGAAAGACTCCACTGCCTAGGTAAATATTAGAGGAAAAAGTAGAAAACTCTCTGCTCATTTTCACTTTAAAGCTGGAATGCTCCTATAGTAAATGATCTGAACTTTATACTAGGAATGGAACCAGTATAGTTTTTACAAGGTATAAATCATTGGTAGGGAAATGAAAGGCCTTTAAATATTGATTCATATATGTTCTACCAAGATGTTTTAGCATGTATTGTTTCTATGCTATAACTGGAAAGGACTTCAAGATGACCAAAGCAAGGACTAGAAAGACATGTTGATATTATTGTGTGTCTTCCTTTTCAGTGTAAACTCAATATAACCAAGGTTAGCTAGCATGAAATCTAAGAACTTAATTATGGTAGCCCGTAAAGTCATATATGTTTTGTAACTGATATTCAAAAGGTAAGCACATTTGTATTAATGACATTGTATATCAGGTCTTGTTTAGGTTTAAATAGGACTGTCTTGACGCATTTTAACAAGAAAGAGGATGGAAATGTTTTATAAGAATCAGTGTTACAGAGTGACAGAAAGAACTCCTGCAGAGTTTTAAATATGATATATAATTTGATAAATATCATAAAGAGCTGGGTTTTAAAATCTTTTGTTGATCAGAAGTAGTACATGGGTCAGAAAGAATTGAGGAACTGCAAGTGAATGAGACTGCTCTGGTAGTAAAGACTTTCTTAACACTTTGACTACCATCTATCTGTTAAAATGTTTAGCTGGTATATGAAATAGTATGTCACGTTGTGCGTAAGTGTTTAAGTATTGCCTGCAAATAACGCATCTACTTTTTGTGTAAAAATTGGATGAAACAACCCTTGAGTATGGTATTAAGATTACTGATGTCAAAGACAAATCAAAGCAATTAGTGACAAGATGCAATAAGTTATACATCATGATGTGGTCATAGCTTTAGAGCAAATGCAACAATCCTGCCATGACACCATAAGCATATAACAACTACACAGAGATTGATGTCTTCATAGGATCATAGGAGGTTGCTAGGCTAATGGCTTCACGGCCCTTACAAGCCTAGCCAAAATCAGCCCATGTTCCCAAGGGTGTCTGGTTCAAGCAGACATTAAAATCAGCACCTAATGCCCCTGTCCAAGAAGGACACAGGTTGAAACCCTGGGGTGAATTTCTCGTTACCCATCCAGTCATCCAAATTACGCTTAAATAGGGCCAATGAGGGACTTTATTTAACATAAATAGGAAGCCCCGAACAGGCTATAAGGCAATAATGCTAATCACTGCACAACCGTTTCACTATTTAGCAAACTTACCACAAGTTCTTTACCATCCAATAGCTAAATCACTCTAAAATCAAAAAGCAACACAACAATGCAATGACACTGTACTGAATAACCATACTGAACATGACAGTTGTCAACTGTCTCTTTGAAGTCAAATTTACCATAAGAAAGGAAATACTCAGTAAAGGCTGCATACTGGCAAAAACCAGAAAAAGGATCAATATTAAGTGCAAAATATGATATGAAAGCACAGAAACCTTATTCTAAACATGCTCACTGAATTTAGAAAGCAAAAAAACAGATGTTATTTCACTTAAGAAAGAGAGCAGGATGTGTCAACCAACCAACACATGAATTGTGCATTTTATGATAATTGTGGTTTGTGTACTTACTTAGTATTCTGAATTTCTCTTTTAAATAGAATATACTGTAACTATTATGTTCTGGAATTGCAGATGCTAAATCTATGTATCTTGTAGTTTATTTTTGGATTATGTGAACTATTACAATGTACTTATAAACTCAGGTCATAGAAGAAAATAGTCCAAGGACCAATTCATCTACCCAGTTATTAAATCTAAATGCATAAATAGACAAACAAATAAATATCCAGAAATGTGCACATCCTCTCTGTTTATAACATTAAAAAGTAATGTTTGTGATAAACACAAGCATGAAATATTTTATAATAAGCATGTCATTCACTGTAAATATACTGTGAGGTTCGACAGATAACTTAAAGAGCATGGTAACGGTATCAAATTTGGCCAGAAAAGATTACGGGCAGGATTCACGAAGCCTCCATGTAAGAGTTATAAGGCTTACACGGAGGCTGCAGTTAAACAGTGTGACGTCAGCATGTCATGCATATGCATGAGGGCATGCTGAACCACACCTAAGGCTAACACGGTCTGTGGAAGACAGTAGGGGGCGTGTCTGTAGACCGAGCCCTGCAAACGGACACGCCCCCAGAAGAGTAAAAGTCCCGAAAGTAAACCCCCATGACAGAGTCCATGTAAATGTGAATAAACACAGCACAACACATGCCCCCACAGACTACAAACATAAAATGTAGAAATGAACATCTTATAATTTTTTTTTAAATTGTAAAGATGTTTGCCCATGAGTGCGCTCATTTGCGCGGGCGTGCCCGTAGCTTAGCCACAGTTAGCAGTCAGTGGAAAAGCATATAAGAACTAAATATGCAAAGTAAGCCAAGAAGCAATAGCGTAGCGGTAAAGATGTCGGCTGAAGAGCAGGCAGTCATGGTTCGAGCCCCCACAGCATCAATTTTTTTTTTAGTGAAATAAGCACGAAACAAGTCCCTGACATATATGTACACATATAAAATTATATTTTATGTAAAATGTAATGAAATGGGCCATGTATTTTGAAGAAATGTGAGATAATAAAAAAAAAATGTCAGATGTGCCTATAGCTGAGCTACAGTCTAACAAGTTGAGTACATCTGCCTGTAGGTGAGCAGTGTTTTAACAGGTATAAAATGAGTGCCCCTAGGTGAGCAGTGGTTTAACAGGTGTAAAATAAGTGCCCGGGGTTGAGCAGCATTTTAACACGCAGAAACTGTGTGCCCATAGCTGAGCTGAGTGTAATATGCGTGCTGACAGCCAAACCACGCGTGAACCAGCGTGATCTGTTTGCGCGGAGCTGCGCACCGCGCCAACAAGCTAACCGACGGGCAACATTGAGCAAGCTGTATCAAAACTGCCTTTACACAGACACACCTCCTAGCCTGTGTAGACAGTCATAAAATATAAAAAGCAATGGCCAGGTTCAAACCCAGGATACCATGCACCATAGTCAAGGTACTGAACTACTAAGCCATGACAGTTGCACTTAGAAATGCAGTAATAGCATATATATAGGAATGAATAGAAAGAGGTGCATGACAAAGCAGGTTTTGTGAAGCTGATACAATTCCAAAATGGCCAATCACAGATAAGTGCGGGAAAAACAGCATATATAAGCCCCATAGGTGGGAATACACAGCATAACCGATTGTAGAACCGACTTGCAGCCAGACTGTCAGGTGTAGGTGAGAGTAGTTGCTTCCGAGCACAGAGGTGGGGCATTGAGGAGTCCAAATATATGGTTTGGCTCCTTGTCCACAATCATGAGGCCCAACTCATGCAGGGCCAGGTCCTGTGGGGAGCATATAGGGCTGAGGCGTGGGACCAGTTGGCTTATGATATCACCAGTGCCACAGGGATACCAAGGACTGGTGCGCAGGTCCGTCATCACCATGCGGACCTGAAGAGATGGAAGCAGGACCAACTGAACGTTGGATCCAGGAGGCCCGGCAAATGCCCAACGCCCCACTACTGAGTAAGTTACATGTAATTATTTATGTAAGAAATTAACCTAGCTGATATTATGGAGATGTGTATTCCAATGTTACTTTATTTATATTACAGCTGCAGGTGTCCGTTCTGCGAACCGTAGAGCGTATGGTGATAGGCTGGCATGGTTGCACCACCAGGCAGGTCAGTAATTCTCTCCCTGTAACTGTAAATAAATATATAAGTATGACAGTTAGCAAAAGAGTGCAGTGTAGTCACTAATTAATAAAATGTGCAAGTAACAGTGTAAGAGGATTTGCAAGTATTGCTTGATTACAAAAGTGTGATGCAGCCTGTAATCCAAACATAAAAATTAAACAAGTCTGAAATAAAGATGTCCCACCTGTAATATAATAGTACATAACCTGCAGCAGGCTGAAAAGTACAGCTGCAGAAGCTATGAAATATATCCCTATTGAAATACAGAAACATGACAGAAGTGATACTGTGGGAAAGGACTGTTAGAACTACAGGTAAAACATGTCAATAAAGCCTAGAATTAAGTACCATCCTGAATTGTAAAAATAAAACAAGTGAGAGAGTGTGAGAAAGAGTTATGAATCCAGCAATAAAGTAGTAAAATCTCCTGAATAAAGTATACTGCAGTCAGTAGAGAATGAAATGAATGTGACAGGCAGAACCAAACAGTAACAAGTGTTGAAAATGGTACTGCAGCTGGAATGTGTGTCCTAAAATATGGATATGTTGCTCTCAGTCTGCAATATGCAGATAGTATGGTTGTCTGAAATACCAAACATCCACAGTTGTCTATAGCTATATAAAGCAAATGTAGCAGGATGATGTAGCTGAACAGAGCCAGATATGAATGTGTATGAATAAAAGTGAAAATGTATATTGATGTAGCAGTAACATTCCTATCACCAACCTGAAGTAGTTATCACATAGGAAACTGTAGGCAGAACTGCAGTGTGTATATATCTGCAGCTATTAGAAATGTACAGCATATGTATTGGTATTTGAAGTTGTTAATTAAATTTTCTTCACCCTACCCTATAACCACATATAATCCATTCCACGTGAAATTGGTATGTGCAATCACAATTAACACCCCTGGACATTTGTCCTGTTGGTTCATACATATTTGCATGTACGATGATGCATCTGCCCTGTTCATACATCCAAACCTGATGGCCTGTTGCTATCAATCAACCCTGCATTTTGTTGGACTGTGTATTGCTGTTCAAATTATGCATGTGTTATGCTTGCTGTTCAATGGTTTGAATATATGGGTGTTTGGTTAATGGGAATACTAATGCATGCTGTTACAACTAATTGTGAATGGTATTGTGCATTACTAACCCAAACTGTCATAACATAATGCCAAACATAGGACGACAGGGAAGGCGGGTTCCAGCGGACCCACCTCTCCCTCCTCAGCTGGTGAGTGCACCTGGCAGTAGTGCCCAGGCCGGACCCTCCTCCAGTGGCCCTGTGCCACCTGCGGGTGGAAGTGCTGCAGGGGATGGGGCTCATCCCCCCTCTGCAAGTGTGGCTGGAGGAGAACATCCACTCACCCTCCGTAATGTCCGGACTGTGGTGCGTAGGGAGATCCGGGGCGCTGTTCTTGGGCCCCTCGCCAGCTTGAGGCATGGGTGGCACAACTAGCAGGCGTGCCTGCTGCCCAGCCTACACAGCCCCCAGCACAGCCCCATCCTGGGCAGTGAAGGCACAGTGGCAACTGCCCATGGGTGGGGATATCAGTTCCACTATTGCCATCTGTGGGCTCATGGGCTCTAGATATCCAAACATCCATCCCGTCAATTGTGTAACCCCGCACATGTGTCATACACGCCCTGTATGCGTCTTGTTTGTCTTGTCTGTTAACCTACCCAACCTACCTCCCCAGCTATACTGACTTCCTGTACCTGACATACCACTCTCACCTGAAAAAAAAAAAGGGCACTCTGTACCCACAAAAAAATTATGCCCCATGCATAGCTGCCCATTTCGCACACATGTCTGCTGGACATGGAAACTGTCAATTACAATTGGCTGTACAACAAGTATTATTGTTGTCCTTACACCTCTCTCAGGGGTGGAAGGTTTCAAATGTCACACCAAATTACAAACATATGCACAGCTGTTGCTGATGAAGAAATGGGCAGCTATGGGCCTTACCTACATCCCTCCTGCAAAACCCGAGCTTGTTTCTCTACTGTCTTACCCTCTTTGTGACCCCTTTTCACCACTTTCCTGTCTCCCCATTTTCATTTCTTTCAAAGAAATTAAGCGGGTGTGCCAAGAGTAAGCACTTTTAAGCAGTTGTGGCGGGTGTCTTGGGGCTGAGCAGCCAGTCGCATGCGTGAGCTCCGCAAACCAGCGCTAACCTGGTTACAACTGCTTAAAAGTGCCTTAGTCACTCTGAATGACAAGGCCTGTAGTCTGCTCAAAAGCAAAATAAAATCCCACTGTCAGTCACGAACCCAGGACCTTGGAAACAGTAGTCTGCATGACTTACCACTAAGCCATGACTGTTATATAAGAACATTGTGCTACAATAAATATATCATGCAATAGTAGGAATGAATGTAAAGGGAATATAGGATGTGTAGTACACAAAGCATGTCATGTATATTTACTGTCAAATGTAGTGGATTTCTATAATAGTAGTGTGTGAACAGAAACAGCCATGCTAGTTGGTAGCTAGTAGGTAATAATGTCACTGTAGCACCTTGCAAGCCACACACATACTCACAGCAGGATAATCACTGCCCATACCCCACAAACTCTTACAGCAACACATCCGGACTAAGTAATAAAAAATGTGGAGCAAAGGCCCAAAAACAGGGACACATTCCAAATATTGCTCCAACAAACTTAGTTGAGAGAGTAACAGGTTTTGCATTATGTTGGATGTTTGGAAGGGTATGAAGTCTGAAAATGAAATGTTTGTCACTATAGTCTGACTTGAGCCCTGAGTGATTTGCCAGAAAAGCTGTTTATGAGATATGGACCAAAATATGAGGCAAAAATGTGGACATCCTGCAAATATCTGTACACTTGAGAGGTCTGACACTGCCATATTTGAATAGTTAAGAGCCTAGACATAACAACAGTGACTGAGTTACAGCGATGCCCCACAGCCTCCCTGTGAAATGTACAAACAGTAGGCAGAAAGGTGTTACAACACATGCAATGGTAACTATGAAGTACTGAAAGTATGCACCACTTGCATGTCGGAAATAGTGTAGTAATACATATGCTCATGCTAACCCACAGTCACAACTGCAGAATACCAGACAATTTAATGGGTGTACCCCACTGATATGTACCATTCCATGAGGCAGATAAAGATGCACCTGAGAGTCTCTGGGGCCTGCTCAGCAGCATACTCAAATACCCTAATAGATGTCAAGGCCCACACCATGGCCAGACCACACTGCATGCAGTAACACCCTAGCAGATATAGCAAACATTCCAAGGTGTGAATGTACATGGAAAATAGGAAAGCCACAGCAACACACTACAGTCAAGACACCTAGCAGGCATACATGTAGTGAATGTAAAGGGCAAATATTGAAGCCATAGCAACAAAGTGCAAGAGCCACTGCTATATACCAGTTACACCACATGTCCCACAGGAAAGCATACACTCCCACATTAACAGTAGTAGTAGTCTTAGGTGTCAGTGTACATACACAGTTAGTACAGGAAACAAGAGAAATGAATGGAGAAATGTTAATCTACAACACAGCCAGAAATATGAGAGAGATGCTAACCTTTACACTCACAGAACAGTGTCCACAGCATACCAGCATGGTCCCTGCCCTTAAACTCTGAAAGGGCTACGCCTATCTCACATACCTTTTTATAGCACTGTCCTGGAATCACAGTGAGAACTGCAATCAGTACACAACTGGCTGCATGCAATTAGCAAATGCTGGCTAACAATTGGTGCAGAGGCCATCACATGGACATATGCAGATACCTACAAAAGCATGCTGTACTCTCAGTCCACACATGCAATACTTTCATTGCACCCTCTGGAGGTAGGGAGAGATAGAGAGAGAGAGAGAGAGAGAGAGAGAAAAAACATACACAAACAAAACACTCAACAAAACCAACTAGAAAGCTGACATCTGTCAAATGGAGCAGCAGCAGGACACCAAACCAAAAGGCAACATAAGCAGCTGTGACAAACACAGGTAATGTAAAGTAATACTTTAAAAGTCTACATACTGTGAACCCTCCATATGTGTCATTGGTCTGTATCCATATGTATATGAAGATGTGCATAGGGCAGGGGACATACAGCAACTATCAGTGAAGGCTGTACATACATATGTATGTGAGGGCATCTATGTGCTCATATCAATGTAGGTTGAATGTAGGTTGTAGTGCAATGTACAAAGTAGGATTCACAGTTATGTATGTTTAGCAGTATGTTAGTGTGTGTATACAATTCTGTAAACAAACATGTTGATATAACTATCTATCATATGGATACGTATGTATGTCAATATATGTATGTATGTATATATATATATATATATATATATATATATATATATATATATATATATATATATAATATGCATATATGTATACATAGATAAAGAGGGATGTAGGAATACATAGACAGATGTAGATAGATAGAATATGTAGAAACATATATATATAATACACACATACAGATATAGATATATGTAGATACATATACATATACAGACAGATCTGACTATCTACAGATATGACTGTATATGGCGATCTCACACTCCCCTGTCCCACCCCTCTGTCACTCTCACCCCTCTCTGTCACTCCCCCCTCTATATCTATAGCAATATATGTACATCGATATATATATGTGTATATGTATACAGACATATATATATATATATATATACATATAGACATATATATATATATATATATACATATAGACATATATATATATATATATATATATATATATATATATATATATATATATATATATATATAGAGAGAGAGAGAGAGATGTATATATATTCTGAGTGAGGCACATGTGTACAGATGTATTGCAACAGGTGCCTGGTGACAAAGGCATGGAGTGAACATCAGTGTCAAAACTGGAGTACCATACCCCATTTCAAATCACCTACACCAGTAACCTCCAGATATGTGATTGGCTGCCCACCACTGCATGTGTCAGGGGTGAACAGGGTCATAAACGTGTACAATAGTCCCCCCAATGATAGTCATAGTGGCACACTATTCCTGGAATACCTGCATGGTATGTGTCAGCAGACATGGTGTGTCAGCTATGGACATGTAGGTCAGTGTACCCCTTCACACCACACAATGGCTGCCATGGTATGTACCTCACATGACAGCTACAGATATGGAGAAGGACACAGTGACATGTACAACACTGTGACAATGCACTCAAACACATTACCAATGCACAGTGACTGACAACACCACAGAGTACACACATACTACCCACATAGAGGTTACCACTCCTGGATTTAAATACTTAAGTCACACCCATGACAGATGTCCAACAACCATAGTAACACCTCACACCATCCACAACCTAAATGACCGCTGTGTGTCATCCTTGACACTGCAGTAGAGAGCACATGGCGGAGGTACAGGTTCCTACTCACAGATAAGACATACCCTGCAATAAACCACACAGCGTTAAGAAGCAAGACTCCCCATGAGTACATGTCACACATACCCCTGTTGAATGTTAGTCAGATAGGTAATATGCCATATGAGTCACCCTGTGTAACTGTTTGACAGGAGCAGGTACCATCACATCACATGTGTCACAATGGTCAAGGTAGCAGAACAGTATGCTGCTGCAGTCCCAGGGGCAATAGCATATTGTATTGTATTGTATTGTATTGTAATGTATTGTATTGTGTTGTATTGTATTTTTATGTAGAGGTGACTCCTTTGTGGAGTGGAACCACTGCTGCTGTACGCCACTGTACAGGTACATATCCTCTAGTCAGGCTAGTGTTACATAGCACTTCTATATGTGTGTTTAGCTCCTCTTGGAGTTCATGTAGTATGCAACCGGGGATACCATCAGGTCCCATTGATGCTGTGTGCTCTACAGAGTGACAGAAAGAACTCCTGCAGAGTTTTAAATATGATATATAATTTGATAAATATCATAAAGAGCTGGGTTTTAAAATCTTTTGTTGATCAGAAGTAGTACATGGGTCAGAAAGAATTGAGGAACTGCAAGTGAATGAGACTGCTCTGGTAGTAAAGACTTTCTTAACACTTTGACTACCATCTATCTGTTAAAATGTTTAGCTGGTATATGAAATAGTATGTCACGTTGTGCAAGTGTTTTAAGTATTGCCTGCAAATAACGATCTACTTTTTGTGTAAAAATTGGATGAAACAACCCTTGAGTATGGTATTAAGATTACTGATGTCAAAGACAAATCAAAGCAATTAGTGACAAGATGCAATAAGTTATACATCATGATGTGGTCATAGCTTTAGAGCAAATGCAACAATCCTGCCATGACACCATAAGCATATAACAACTACACAGAGATTGATGTCTTCATAGGATCATAGGAGGTTGCTAGGCTAATGGCTTCACGGCCCTTACAAGCCTAGCCAAAATCAGCCCACGTTCCCAAGGGTGTCTGGTTCAAGCAGACACTAAAATCAGCACCTAATGCCCCTGTCCAAGAAGGACACAGGTTGAAACCCTGGGGTGAATTTCTCGTTACCCATCCAGTCATCCAAATTACGCTTAAATAGGGCCAATGAGGGACTTTATTTAACATAAATAGGAAGCCCCGAACAGGCTATAAGGCAATAATGCTAATCACTGCACAACCGTTTCACTATTTAGCAAACTTACCACAAGTTCTTTACCATCCAGTAGCTAAATCACTCTAAAATCAAAAAGCAACACAACAATGCAATGACACTGTACTGAATAACCATACTGAACATGACAGTTGTCAACTGTCTCTTTGAAGTCAAATTTACCATAAGAAAGGAAATACTCAGTAAAGGCTGCATACTGGCAACAACCAGAAAAAGGATCAATATTAAGTGCAAAATATGATATGAAAGCACAGAAAACCTTATTCTAAACATGCTCACTGAATTTAGAAAGCAAAAAAACAGATGTTATTTCACTTAAGAAAGAGAGCAGGATGTGTCAACCAACCAACACATGAATTGTGCATTTTATGATAATTGTGGTTTGTGTACTTACTTAGTATTCTGAATTTCTCTTTTAAATAGAATATACTGTAACTATTATGTTCTGGAATTGCAGATGCTAAATCTATGTATCTTGTAGTTTATTTTGGATTATGTGAACTATTACAATGTACTTATAAACTCAGGTCATAGAAGAAAATAGTCCAAGGACCAATTCATCTACCCAGTTATTAAATCTAAATGCATAAATAGACAAACAAATAAATATCCAGAAATGTGCACATCCTCTGTTTATAACATTAAAAAGTAATGTTTGTGATAAACACAAGCATGAAATATTTTATAATAAGCATGTCATTCACTGTAAATATACTGTGAGGTTCGACAGATAACTTAAAGAGCATGGTAACGGTATCAAATTTGGCCAGAAAAGATTACGGGCAGGATTCACGAAGCCTCCATGTAAGAGTTATAAGGCTTACACGGAGGCTGCAGTTAAACAGTGTGACGTCAGCATGTCATGCATATGCATGAGGGCATGCTGAACCACACCTAAGGCTAACACGGTCTGTGGAAGACAGTAGGGGGCGTGTCTGTAGACCGAGCCCTGCAAACGGACACGCCCCCAGAAGAGTAAAAGTCCCGAAAGTAAACCCCCACGACAGAGTCCATGTAAATGTGAATAAACACAGCGCAACACATGCCCCCACAGACTACAAACATAAAATGTAGAAATGAACATGTTATAATTTTTTTTTAAATTGTAAAGATGTTTGCCCATGAGTGCGCTCATTTTAGGGCGCGTGCCCGTAGCTTAGCCACAGTTAGCAGTCAGTGGAAAAGCATATAAGAACTAAATATGCAAAGTAAGCCAAGAAGCAATAGCATAGCGGTAAAGATGTCGGCTGAAGAGCAGGCAGTCATGGTTCGAGCCCCCACAGCATCAATTTTTTTTTTAGTGAAATAAGCACGAAACAAGTCCCTGACATATATGTACACATACAAAATTATATTTTATGTAAAATGTAATGAAATGGGCCATGTATTTTGAAGAAATGTGAGATAATAAAAAAAAAATGTCAGATGTGCCTATAGCTGAGCTACAGTCTAACAAGTTGAGTACATCTGCCTGTAGGTGAGCAGTGTTTTAACAGGTATAAAATGAGTGCCCCTAGGTGAGCAGTGGTTTAACAGGTGTAAAATAAGTGCCCGGGGTTGAGCAGCATTTTAACACGCAGAAACTGTGTGCCCATAGCTGAGCTGAGTGTAATATGCATGCTGACAGCCAAACCACGCGTGAACCAGCGTGATCTGTTTGCGCGGAGCTGCGCACCGCGCCAACAAGCTAACCGACGGGCAACATTGAGCAAGCTGTATCAAAACTGCCTTTACACAGACACACCTCCTAGCCTGTGTAGACAGTCATAAAATATAAAAAGCAATGGCCAGGTTCAAACCCAGGATACCATGCACCATAGTCAAGGTACTGAACTACTAAGCCATGACAGTTGCACTTAGAAATGCAGTAATAGCATATATATAGGAATGAATAGAAAGAGGTGCATGACAAAGCAGGTTTTGTGAAGCTGATACAATTCCAAAATGGCCAATCACAGATAAGTGGGAAAAACAGCATATATAAGCCCCATAGGTGGGAATACACAGCATAACCGATTGTAGAACCGACTTGCAGCCAGACTGTCAGGTGTAGGTGAGAGTAGTTGCTTCCGAGCACAGAGGTGGGGCATTGAGGAGTCCAAATATATGGTTTGGCTCCTTGTCCACAATCATGAGGCCCAACTCATGCAGGGCCAGGTCCTGTGGGGAGCATATAGGGCTGAGGTGTGGGACCAGTTGGCTCATGATCTCACCAGTGCCACAGGCATACCAAGGATTGCGCGCAGGTCCGCCATCACCATGCGGACCTGAAGAGATGGAAGCAGGACCAACTGAACGTTGATCCAGGAGGCCCGGCAAATGCCCAACGCCCCACTACTGAGTAAGTTACATGTAATTATTTATGTAAGAAATTAACCTAGCTGATATTATGGAGATGTGTATTCCAATGTTACTTTATTTATATTACAGCTGCAGGTGTCCGCTCTGCGAACCGTAGAGCGTATGGTGATAGGCTGGCATGGTTGCACCACCAGGCAGGTCAGTAATTCTCTCCCTGTAACTGTAAATAAATATATAAGTATGACAGTTAGCAAAAGAGTGCAGTGTAGTCACTAATTAATAAAATGTGCAAGTAACAGTGTAAGAGGATTTGCAAGTATTGCTTGATTACAAAAGTGTGATGCAGCCTGTAATCCAAACATAAAAATTAAACAAGTCTGAAATAAAGATGTCCCACCTGTAATATAATAGTACATAACCTGCAGCAGGCTGAAAAGTACAGCTGCAGAAGCTATGAAATATATCCCTATTGAAATACAGAAACATGACAGAAGTGATACTGTGGGAAAGGACTGTTAGAACTACAGGTAAAACATGTCAATAAAGCCTAGAATTAAGTACCATCCTGAATTGTAAAAATAAAACAAGTGAGAGAGTGTGAGAAAGAGTTATGAATCCAGCAATAAAGTAGTAAAATCTCATGAATAAAGTATACTGCAGTCAGTAGAGAATGAAATGAATGTGACAGGCAGAACCAAACAGTAACAAGTGTTGAAAATGGTACTGCAGCTGGAATGTGTGTCCTAAAATCTGGATATGTTGCTCTCAGTCTGCAATATGCAGATAGTATGGTTGTCTGAAATACCAAACATCCACAGTTGTCTATGGCTATATAAAGCAAATGTAGCAGGATGATGTAGCTGAACAGAGCCAGATATGAATGTGTATGAATAAAAGTGAAAATGTATATTGATGTAGCAGTAACATTCCTATCACCAACCTGAAGTAGTTATCACATAGGAAACTGTAGGCAGAACTGCAGTGTGCATATATCTGCAGCTATTAGAAATGTACAGCATATGTATTGGTATTTGAAGTTGTTAATTAAATTTTCTTCACCCTACCCTATAACCACATATAATCCATTCCACGTGAAATTGGTATGTGCAATCACAATTAACACCCCTGGACATTTGTCCTGTTGGTTCATACATATTTGCATGTACGATGATGCATCTGCCCTGTTCATACATCCAAACCTGATGGCCTGTTGCTATCAATCAACCCTGCATTTTGTTGGACTGTGTATTGCTGTTCAAATTATGCATGTGTTATGCTTGCTGTTCAATGGTTTGAATATATGGGTGTTTGGTTAATGGGAATACTAATGCATGCTGTTACAACTAATTGTGAATGGTATTGTACGTTACTAACCCAAACTGTCATAACATAATGCCAAACATAGGACGACAGGGAAGGCGGGTTCCAGCGGACCCACCTCTCCCTCCTCAGCTGGTGAGTGCACCTGGCAGTAGTGCCCAGGCCGGACCCTCCTCCAGTGGCCCTGTGCCACCTGCGGGTGGAAGTGCTGCAGGGGATGGGGCTCATCCCCCCTCTGCAAGTGTGGCTGGAGGAGAACATCCACTCACCCTCCGTAATGTCCGGACTGTGGTGCGTAGGGAGATCCGGGACGCTGTTCTTGGGCCCCTACGCCAGCTTGAGGCATGGGTGGCACAACTAACGGGCGTGCCTGCTGCCCAGCCTACACAGCCCCCAGCACAGCCCCATCCTGGGCAGTGAAGGCACAGTGGCAACTGCCCATGGGTGGGGATATCAGTTCCACTATTGCCATCTGTGGGCTCATGGGCTCCAGATATCCAAACATCCATCCCCGTCAATTGTGTAACCCCCGCACATGTGTCATACACCGCCCCTGTATGCGTCTTGTTTGTCTTGTCTGTTAACCTACCCAACCTACCTCCCCAGCTATACTGACTTCCTGTACCTGACATACCACTCTCACCTGAAAAAAAAAAGGGCACTCTGTACCCACAAAAAAATTATGCCCCATGCATAGCTGCCCATTTCGCACACATGTCTGCTGGACATGGAAACTGTCAATTACAATTGGCTGTACAACAAGTATTATTGTTGTCCTTACACCTCTCTCAGGGGTGGAAGGTTTCAAATGTCACACCAAATTACAAACATATGCACAGCTGTTGCTGATGAAGAAATGGGCAGCTATGGGCCTTACCTACATCCCTCCTGCAAAACCCGAGCTTGTTTCTCTACTGTCTTACCCTCTTTGTGACCCCTTTTTCACCACTTTCCTGTCTCCCCATTTTCATTTCTTTCAAAGAAATTAGCGCGGGTGTGCGCAAGAGTAAGCACTTTTAAGCGATTGTAAGTGGAGCTGAACGCCAGTGCGTATGCGTGAGCTCTGCGCAAACCAGCGCTAACCTGGTTACAACTGCTTAAAAGTGCCTTAGTCACTCTGAATGACAAGGCCTGTAGTCTGCTCAAAAGCAAAATAAAATCCCACTGTCAGTCACGAACCCAGGACCTTGGAAACAGTAGTCTGCATGACTTACCACTAAGCCATGACTGTTATATAAGAACATTGTGCTACAATAAATATATCATGCAATAGTAGGAATGAATGTAAAGGGAATATAGGATGTGTAGTACACAAAGCATGTCATGTATATTTACTGTCAAATGTAGTGGATTTCTATAATAGTAGTGTGTGAACAGAAACAGCCATGCTAGTTGGTAGCTAGTAGGTAATAATGTCACTGTAGCACCTTGCAAGCCACACACATACTCACAGCAGGATAATCACTGCCCATACCCCACAAACTCTTACAGCAACACATCCGGACTAAGTAATAAAAAATGTGGAGCATAGGCCCAAAAACAGGGACACATTTCAAATATTGCTCCAACAAACTTAGTTGAGAGAGTAACAGGTTTTGCATTATGTTGGATGTTTGAAGGGTATGAAGTCTGAAACTGAAATGTTTGTCACTATAGTCTGACTTGAGCCCTGAGTGATTTGCCAGAAAAAAGCTGTTTATGAGATATGGACCAAAATATGAGGCAAAAATGTGGATATCCTGCAAATATCTGTACACTTGAGAGGTCTGACACTGCCATATTTGAATAGTTAAGAGCCTAGACATAACAACAGTGACTGAGTTACAGCGATGCCCCACAGCCTCCCTGTGAAATGTACAAACAGTAGGCAGAAAGGTGTTACAACACATGCAATGGTAACTATGAAGTACTGAAAGTATGCACCACTTGCATGTCGGAAATAGTGTAGTAATACATATGCTCATGCTAACCCACAGTCACAACTGCAGAATACCAGACAATTTAATGGGTGTACCCCACTGATATGTACCATTCCATGAGGCAGATAAAAGATGCACCTGAGAGTCTCTGGGGCCTGCTCAGCAGCATACTCAAATACCCTAATAGATGTCAAGGCCCACACCATGGCCAGACCACACTGCATGCAGTAACACCCTAGCAGATATAGCAAACATTCCAAGGTGTGAATGTACATGGAAAATAGGAAAGCCACAGCAACACACTACAGTCAAGACACCTAGCAGGCATACATGTAGTGAATGTAAAGGGCAAATACTGAAGCCATAGCAACAAAGTGCAAGAGCCACTGCTATATACCAGTTACACCACATGTCCCACAGGAAAGCACACTCACCCACATTAACAGTAGTAGTAGTCTTAGGTGTCAGTGTACATACACAGTTAGTACAGGAAACAGGAGAAATGAATGGAGAAATGTTAATCTACAACACAGCCAGAAATATGAGAGAGATGCTAACCTTTACACTCACAGAACAGTGTCCACAGCATACCAGCATGGTCCCTGCCCTTAAACTCTGAAAGGGCTACGCCTATCTCACATACCTTTTTATAGCACTGTCCTGGAATCACAGTGAGAACTGCAATCAGTACACAACTGGCTGCATGCAATTAGCAAATGCTGGCTAACAATTGGTGCAGAGGCCATCACATGGACATATGCAGATACCTACAAAAGCATGCTGTACTCCCAGTCCACACATGCAATACTTTCATTGCACCCTCTGGAGGTAGGGAGAGATAGAGAGAGAGAGAGAGAGAGAGAGAGAAAAAAACATACACAAACAAAAACACTCAACAAAACCAACTAGAAAGCTGACATCTGTCAAATGGAGCAGCAGCAGGACACCAAACCAAAAGGCAACGCAAGCAGCTGTGACAAACACAGGTAATGTAAAGTAATACTTTAAAAGTCTACATACTGTGAACCCTCCATATGTGTCATTGGTCTGTATCCATATGTATATGAAGATGTGCATAGGGCAGGGGACATACAGCAACTATCAGTGAAGGCTGTACATACATATGTATGTGAGGGCATCTATGTGCACATATCAATGTAGGTTGAATGTAGGTTGTAGTGCAATGTACAAAGTAGGATTCACAGTTATGTATGTTTAGCAGTATGTTAGTGTGTGTATACAATTTTGTAAACAAACATGTTGATATAACTATCTATCATATGGATACGTATGTATGTCAATATATGTATGTATGTATATATATATATATATATATATATATATATATATATATATAATATGCATATATGTATACATAGATAAAGAGGGATGTAGGAATACATAGACAGATGTAGATAGATAGAATATGTAGAAACATATATATATAATACACACATACAGATATAGATATATGTAGATACATATACATATACAGACAGATCTGACTATCTACAGATATGACTGTATATGACGATCTCACACTCCCCCTGTCCCACCCCCTCTGTCACTCTCACCCCCTCTCTGTCACTCCCCCCTCTATATCTATAGCAATATATGTACATCGATATATATATGTGTATATGTATACAGACATATATATATATATATATATATATATATATATATATATATATACATATATACATATATATATATATATATATATATATATATATATATATATATACACATATATATATATATAGAGAGAGAGAGAGAGAGATGTATATATATTCTGAGTGAGGCACATGTGTACAGATGTATTGCAACAGGTGCCTGGTGACAAAGGCATGGAGTGAACATCAGTGTCAAAACTGGAGTACCATACCCCATTTCAAATCACCTACACCAGTAACCTCCAGATATGTGATTGGCTGCCCACCACTGCATGTGTCAGGGGTGAACAGGGTCATAAACGTGTACAATAGTCCCCCCAATGATAGTCATAGTGGCACACTATTCCTGGAATACCTGCACATGGTATGTGTCAGCAGACATGGTGTGTCAGCTATGGACATGTAGGTCAGTGTACCCCTTCACACCACACAATGGCTGCCATGGTATGTACCTCACATGACAGCTACAGATATGGAGAAGGACACAGTGACATGTACAACACTGTGTCAATGCACTCAAACACATTACCAATGCACAGTGACTGACAACACCACAGAGTACACACATACTCCCCACATAGAGGTTACCACTCCTGGATTTAAATACTTAAGTCACACCCATGACAGATGTCCAACAACCATAGTAACACCTCACACCATCCACAACCTAAATGACCGCTGTGTGTCATCCTTGACACTGCAGTAGAGAGCACATGGCGGAGGTACAGGTTCCTACTCACAGATAAGACATACCCTGCAATAAACCACACAGCGTTAAGAAGCAAGACTCCCCATGAGTACATGTCACACATACCCCTGTTGAATGTTAGTCAGATAGGTAATATGCCATATGAGTCACCCTGTGTAACTGTTTGACAGGAGCAGGTACCATCACATCACATGTGTCACAATGGTCAGGGTAGCAGAACAGTATGCTGCTGCAGTCCCAGGGGCAATAGCATATTGTATTGTATTGTATTGTATTGTAATGTATTGTATTGTGTTGTATTGTATTTTTATGTAGAGGTGACTCCTTTGTGGAGTGGAACCACTGCTGCTGTACGCCACTGTACAGGTACATATCCTCTAGTCAGGCTAGTGTTACATAGCACTTCTATATGTGTGTTTAGCTCCTCTTGGAGTTCATGTAGTATGCAACCGGGGATACCATCAGGTCCCATTGATGCTGTGTTTTTAGCTTTTCTGATGGCGGCTCTCACCTGGACATCTGTGATGACAGGGAGGTTACATTCAGCTGGGATAAGTATGTCTTCATTTGGGGGAGAGGGAGGGGGGAATATTACACTGAATCTGTCTGCCACAATGTTGCCAATATCTGTGGGTTCAGTTAATTATTTGTTGTTGTGTACTAACTATGAGCATATTGGAGGGTTTCTGACCAGGTTTCTAACATAACTGAAGAAGGCCTTGTGGTTATCTGTAGTGTCCCCAGTGATTTCTCTCTCAAAGTTGCCCATGGATGTTTGTATGAGAGAACATAGCTCTTTACTAGTGCTGATCAGACATGCCTTCCCTTTATGGAATTATGCTCTGTCTTGCAGTAGCTTCCATCTTTTGTTATACAATCTGTCTATGGCTGGGGTCCACCAGACAGGATGATTTCCCTTTGTGGAGAGTGTCTTGGTCTTATATGGGATTGCATGATCCATGCATTCTTGGAGATGTCCGTAGAAATCATTTGTCATGGAGTCAGCATTGTGGGTTGTGGCTTCCACTGGCCCAGTGGGCTTAAAAGATACCATCTCAGTCTTACGAAGTGTAAAGTTTGCATTTGAAATGTTATTCACTGTAGTCGTTTGTGCTGGTGGTGGAGGTGGGATATGTATATCCAGGGCAAGTAGTTTGTGGTCAGCTCACAGTAGTTGATGATGTACCCCATACAGTACCTCAATACAAACCCCCAGAGTGAGGAGGTGCTTTGGACCTGAATCAGTGTTCTGACTGCTGGGGTTTGGTAGTATGTCGTATGGAGTGTGCCAGGTACTGTTGCACAGTTGTTGGCTGAGCACTGATACCTGGCCATTTACATGTGTATCCACCAATAGACAGACAGATGCTATATATGTGAAATATGTTGTATCACAACCGTCGAGTAGCATGTGTAGTATTTGTGCCAGATTCTGCTGACATATTTTGCTGATATCATTTTATTTCCTTTTCCAGGACCATGGCTCACCAGCGCAATCCAGCATACTCTGCAGCTGAGGATGAGGAAATACACCAGAGCCTGGTGCGGGCTTATGCAATACTCTTTTCCCGCACCAGCCGGAATCAGCAGGAGAGGGCTGCACTGTGGCAAGACCTGGTCCGTCGGGTAAATGACATAGGCACGCATAATAGGACATATGAGCAGGTATGACATCACTGCAGTGATTTAATCAGAAATGTCCGTCAGCGTGCATCGGATATCCACAGGCAACAGGTTGCCACAGGTGGTGGGGTGGCTACACATCCCCCACTCACCAGACTGGAGGGACTACTCATAAGTGTTGTGGCTCCTGCCCACCAACAACAACAACAGCAGCAGACCTGCATTATGATGGAGGCTGGAGCCACACAGCACCAAGACTATGAGCGTGCAGGTAATATGCCATATGTATAGTTGACTGTTGTGTACACTGGTAGTTAATGCATGTGTGAGGTGTGTCCTTGGTTTGTAGCTGTCATCATAGTATTTAATGTGCAAGTGTGATATTTTCAATATCAGCAGCTGACCTGTGAAAGGCAACTGTTGTACTACTGACCTGTATCATACTCAGTAATAATGGCACAGTTGTGCCCACTGACATTTCCTCACTTCTGCAGGTCCCTCCGGTGTAACAGCAATGCAGCCTATCCATGCTGGTGAGTGTGTATTAACAATACCTTTAATAGTCTTGATAGTAATAGTAATATTAGGCTCACTTAGTAGTGCTCTGTGTATGCATGCAGGTGTGTCTGTGTCTGTGTGTTGATATCTCGCATACTGTATGTGTGCATGTGTGCATGTGTGCACCTGTGCACGTGTGCATGTGTGCATGTGTGCATGTGTGCACGTGTGCAAGTGTGCTACTGTGTGCAAGTGTGCAACTGTGTGCAACTGTGTGCATGTGTGCAACTGTGTGCATGTGTGCACCTATGCATGTGTGCATGTGTGCACCCATGCACATGTGCACGTGTACATGTGTGCATGTGTGCACGTGTGCACGTGTGCACGTGTGCATGTGTGCACGTGTGCACGTGTGCATGAGTGCATGTGTGCATGTGTGCACCTGTGCATGTGTGCATGTGTGCACTGTGCATGTGTGCATGTGTGCATCACTGGTATCATTGTGTAGACATTGTAAACTGTGTTTCCTGTTTCCCTCCCGCAGGTTCTGGTGCTGCTCTGGTGTCATGCAGCAGGGAACCTGAATCAGGTGCCACGGTACTGATAATGATGACATCTGTGTAATGGCACAGGAAGGTGTGCCAGGGTCCATCATTGGTCAGCCAATTGACAGTACACAGCTGTCAACCCCATCAATGTACCCAGTCATCCTGCCAATACATCCTTTGTCACCAATGTCCCTAGGTGATGGACAGGATACAGTGGGCATTAACCAGGGTAATGTGGTATCTGTGGCACATGCTTCCCCACACAGCAGCCATGGGCATGGCCCTGAGATTTTACCACACAGACAGATGTCCAGGGGTTCTCGTGGGAACATCCGTGGGCGTACTGCCCCTGTCAGACGTGCCCACAGAGGTCTTACAACCTCAGCTATGTTTCGGGCTGTTATGCAGGCACAGTCACATATGGAATGGTACACCAGACAGGGTCTGAGGGAGCTGACAGCATGTCACACAGCCATGACTGACAGTATGCGTGACATTGCGGCTGCCGTCCGTAATTTCACCGATGTCATAGACAGACGTTGTGGGGACATATTAGATCAGTTCCACAACTACATGTCCATGAGCCAGGGCAATGGTGGACGGTTGAGGCGTCGACGTGGGCATATGCCAGCAACAGCAGCAGCTGGCAGTCGTCGCGGACGACAACAGGGCCGCGGCCACCCCCATAGTGCCAGCAGCAGCCCCAGCAATGCTGGGTCTGTGCTGTCATCAGACCACCCCAGGAGACCACATGCACGTGGCTCGGGACAGGCCCAACAGGAATCTGTGTCCAGTCAACGAACACCTGCTTCTGATGACAGTACCCAGTCTGGATTGGTACCGGATATGGTCCGTAGCACCCCTGCAAGGCAAAGGTACCGTGTCCATGGCCAGAGACACTGATCTGTATGACCTGACAGGTACAGTCTGTGGCTGTCCACAAACACCGGTATATGGCAGCCATGAGGTGGAACTGTGTGCATCCATACACACATGCGAATTGACAACACCTAGGGCTACCGCATACACGCACACACTGCATCAACATTGCCCCACCTTGTACTGCTGTCCCTCACCAATACACATACACATACATGTCAATTGGTGGTATCAGTGGCAGACTCAGGCATACCAAGTTCATACCCTGTGCATATGATGAAACTGTGCCACCTCCTGCAATCTGTAACATCAGTGCAGGTACAGGTTAACATGTTGCTGATGCACAGGGTGACTACATAGACGTGTAGTAATAGTATCATGTTGTTAACAGTACTGTGTGCTGATAATATTGTGGGTATATCCCAGCATGCCTGATGCAGTAAGGGTATGATTGTCTTGTACTGTTGTCTACACCCATGGTAAGTACCATAATGTATCATCTGCACATGTTTGCATACTGGTGGCAAGGATGTCAACAGAAGGCCACATACATAGGTAGCACAGGGGATAAGGTAATGAAAGTATTGATACGCAATGATGGACATGTAAACTGAAAGTGGCATGTTGCCCACACTGGACTTTGCAATGCGGATGTTTGAGAATGTTGATATGTGTGCAGTACTACATGACTGGTACAGGACACACAGGAGCACCCTAGCACTGCAAGCTCACATCTCCTACCATGCTAGACAGCCCCAACACACAAAACTAACTTTCACAGGAGGGAGAGTCCCCATAAATGTCAGGGATACTGTGGTGGCAGGACACGTAGCATACATCCTACTAAGTATGGAACCACTGAGTGAAGGCTCAGTGTCTGTTATTTGACATGTGTATTACTGCAGGTGTGAGCACCTGGGTTTCCATCCGGTTATTGTACATCCTGACGGTACATGGTCTGTACACTTGTGTGTGCTGAGACTGGACCCTGGCCATCTGACCTGTGTATTTTTATGTACATGTGTATAGTGCCTGCATATTTGCACTGTTACCTACTGGAAGTGTTACAGCTTGTTTGTTGTACAATGGACTACATGCAGCCCTGCTTACCGTAGCTTTGTTTGCATGCATGTTTGCTTGCAGTTACCCTGGAACACTGATTCCACCTGCAATGCAGATTTACAGAGCTTCTGTGGATTCCTAGTGACATCTGCATAGCTTACTATATGTATGTCCATGTCTCACTTGGCAGAACGTCACTGTTTGTCCTGTTCGCATGTACGTCGCCTGTAACACATTGCATATGACTTACCTGGCATTTGACCACGTGAGCAGTCATATATGCCAGTGCTAACTAATCACAGGCACTACACCCTCACATACTCACCTTCTGTACCTTGTTCCTCATTGGCCCTATGTGCTGTTAGTCACCATGGCAATCACAATACTATGGTAGCATCTGCAAAGGTCACTTGTCAGTCACCTCTATGGTACAGTTGTGGAATATGTGAGTCATGTGGTAATGTCACAGCTGCCACATGTACACAGTCAACACTCTCCCCTACACATGGACGTACAACACATGTGTGAGATGCAATCACATAGCCAAACTGGGGACTAAGCACTCTGAACCCAGTACTGGCATAACCTGTCAGGTGGCATGAAATACTACAGTGATTACAGTACCAGTCTGATGTAGACCTACACTGACAGCAATCCAAACACATGAACACACTGGGGCATTCGTGGAACCTCAGAATAGCATCCTGCCTGAGCAGCAGACACCTCTGCAGCTGGCACACAGGCATACGTTAAGCTGGAACACAGCACGTGCAACACATAGCACACAAATCCTGTGTGCCAAACAGTCACAGTCTGTACGGCTAGACAACACACCTGCTACAGTTGTGTTAGGTACCTTTATTGTCCGGTACAGTGACGTCCGGCTCACCAGGCTGGACAAGGTGAAGGTCACAGTGATATGCCCGTGGGGCACTATGGTCCACCACATAACACAAGCATACAGGTCAGTCAGAGGCATGGACACATATGACTCAGTCATTGTCCGTGCCACTATGGCCAACCTGTGATGTACCTCCCTGGACTACATGATAGGGAACATAGAAGGGCTCTCTGAGCATGTGGCACAGGCTGGTATGACCCTGACCTTGGTTGGCATCATACCCTCACCAAGACTGCTGATGTATTACTGAATGCTGATGAATTACTGTAGCTACAACACCCTAGCTGAAAGGTTCCTAGCATGTAGTCACTGCATTGCTATGGAACAACTTGTTACCACTCCCACAACAGGTGAAAACATTCAGCACCTGTTCATCAACGACATGTAGACTATATGCCCCAGACCAGATGTGTATCCCTCACCGCTAGGATGAGACCATATACAACTCACACTGTATATACACATACCACATGCAGCACCCGCACAGATAACCACAGTCATAATGTTATCCAGTGTAAATGCCATGTATTCACATGTGGCAGGCGTCAGACATGGGAACTATTGAAGGTCACAGGTATATATGTGTATTTGGCACACACATACATCATCTGTGTGCATTGCCATTACTGGTTTAATCGATGTCATGCATTATTGTGAACAACAACCCACACACATGGGCATTCTGTATGACAAAAACACACCTGGCATTTGTGGAATTCAAAGCCATAACTAACTGTGCTATAACAGTAGTGAGAGATGCAGTAGCAGAGCATGCTATTTGCATTACTGGGAGATTTGCCCTCTTCTGCTGTACTTGTAGGGTGCTGACATCATTTCTGTGTAGAGATTGGAATATGCAGCAGCTGGTGTGTTGTACTGGTTGCCAAAAGGGTCAGTTCTCTCACACATGTAATTGCACACATCCTACTTCCACCCCACACACACACACACACACACACTTGCCATTTGCAGGATTCAAACCCCTATCTAACTATGTTATGACACTAGTACGAGACGCAGTAGCCGAGCGCCCTATTTGCATTACGGGGAGTTTGCTCTTCTCCGGCTGTACTTATAGGGTGCTGACATCATCAGTGTTTAGAAAGGGGAATGTGCATCCCGTAGTGTGTTCTCCTAGTTGCCAAAAGGGACATTTCTCTCACACAGTATTGCACACACACTAACCCCCCTCACCCAAACACTAAGCATTTGCAGGATTCAAATCCCTACTTAACTATGTTATGACACTCAAGACGGACGCATTAGCAGAGCAGCTATTCGCATTACTGGGATGTTTCCCTTCTCCTGCTATACTTATAGGGTGCTGACATCATCAGTGTTTAGAAAGGGGAATGTGCATCCTGTAGTGTGTTTTCCTAGTTGCCAAAAGGGACATTTCTCTCACACATAATTGCACACACAATAACCCCTGTCACCCAAGCACACCCACTGAGTGTTTGCAGGATTCAAACCCCTCTCTAACTATGTCATGACACTCAAAATGGACACATTAGCAGAGTGCGCTATTCGCATTACTGGGAAGTTTCAAACCCCTCTTTAACTATGTCATGACACTCAAGACGGGCACATTAGCAGAGCGCGCTATTCGCATTACTGGGAGGTTTCTTTTCTCCCGCTGTACTTATATGGTGCTGACATCATCAGTGTTTAGAAAGGGGAATGTGCATCCTGTAGTGTATTCTCCTAGTTGCCAAAAGGGACATTTCTCTCACACAGAATTGCACACACACTAACCCCTCTCATCCAAACACACACACTGAGCATTTGCAGGATTCAAACCCCTTCCGAACTATGTTATGACACTCAAGACGGACGCATTAGCGGAGTGCGCTATTTGCATTACTGGGAGGTTTCTCTTCTCCTGCTTTACTTATAGGGTGCTGACATCATCAGTGTTTAGAAAGGGGAATGTGCATCCTGTAGTGTGTTCTCCTAGTTGCCAAAAGGGACATTTCTTTCACACACACTATCCCCCCTCAAACAAACACACACACTGAGCATTTACAGGATTCAAACCCCTACATAACTATGTTATGACACTCAAGATGGATGCATTAGCAGAACATGCTATTCGCATTACTGGGAGGTTTGTCTTCTCCTGCTGCACTTATAGGGTGCTGACATCATCAGTGTTTAGAAAGGGGAATGTGCATCCTGTAGTGTATTCCCCTAGTTGCCAAAAGGAACATTTCTCTCTCACACAGAATTGCACACTCACTAACTCCCCTCACCCAAGCACACACACTGAGGATTTGTAGGATTCAAACCCCTACTTAACTATGTTATGACACTCAAGACGGACACATTAGCAGAGCGCGCTATTCGCATTACTGGGAGGTATTTCTTCTCCTGCTGTACTTATAGGGTGCTGACATCATCAGTGTTTAGAAAGGGGAATGTGTTGCCAAAAGGAACATTCCTCTCATACAGAGTTGCACACACACCAACGCCGCTCACCCACACTGAGCATTTGCAGGATTCAAACACCTATCTAACTATATTATGACACTTAAGAGAGACGCATTAGCAGAGCGCACTATCCGAATTACTGGTCATCTGTTCTGCACCTGCAGTAATTATAGGGTGCTGACATCATTATTTATACAGAGGTATGTACATCTATTACTACCTGTCAGGTGGGGGATAGCATATATATGCATTTGCAGCCACCTACTTCAGGGTCAGATATGCACATCAGCACTGGCAGGTTATGTTCTATACCATGCTTCGTGACCACAGGACCTGTAACACACAACACAACCAGTTCAGACCACCCCACCCACATCCAGGACACACACTTTGCTTCCCTGGGAACAGTACCAAGATATGACGGTGTTCACATACACCATTCCAGTTGTTAACGTCAGGTACAGGTATATTGTGTGTGGGAACTACTCAGGCCTCTACAACATTACCCTACAGCCACTACAAGTTGTGAGTCCATGTGCTATGGCAGGACCACTCACCACAGCCACAAGGGGGAATACATATTGCACCTGACCATCTGCAACATGGGTACTCACTGTTCCACACCAGAGGTAGACCACCATTATTGATATCTGACCATACCCACCTTTCCCTGGACATCCATATCCCATCCCCACCCCCAGGCAAGGTTGTTACTGCAAACAAAGTGTATTTATCAAAAGCAGACTTTGCACTTGTGAAGACTGGGGTGGAAGACTTCAAAGGACCCATGCTGTGGGAGTATACAGGCCACTCTGCATAATCCTTGACAATTGCATTCTATGAGCATGTGGAAGGTTTGCATTGATCATGCTATCCCAAATATACCCATGACTCCTCCACAACAGGACACCTGTCAGGTGTACACCAGCCATATATGAGCTGTCCAACAGATGGAGTGAGCTAATACATTGCAGAGCAGTAGCCCACAGAGGGAGGACATCTCTGAACAGTGCTGGCACGACACTTCAATCCCTCATAATCATCACGACAAAGTGTTGACAGTGAAATTGTCCAGACACTGCAGATAAGGCTCCCCTCAGTATGTTATTGACGCCCACTTACTGTTAGAGGTCCTCACCAACCCTCTTCCAGCACACACCAACAACATGGATGTAGCATAGCAAATTCAACCCCTCGGATCTCCACTGTGTCCCTGCTTGACAGAGGCACAGCACACTAGCCTCAAACGGTGCCTTATGTGACCTACTTTACAGTGACACAGTAGCCTACTGTACTGGGTAGGCAGACGTCAAGCACACTCTGGATAAGCTTTCATTCCCTAGGGCAAACAGCCTAGTATTGACCTCTACACCCATATGTTTACTTGTCAGATGCACAATATTTGTTGCTGATAGACTGTTTGCAGGTCTTTATTGCCATAGCATTCCTTGTTTCTATGAACAACTTGTGTATCTGTGGAAGATGTTTGAATATGAGAGGGATCCACTATATCACTTATGTCTCTGTAGTCATTTAACTGTGTGCACTGGGCAGATTGCTGTAATGTGGTTGGTTCCTGGCATAACACGTACAAATACCAGATATGTGTGGCCAACTGCTAAACTGAGATATGGCCTAAGTGTGTGAGCATGCCCAGTTCAGGCTGTCCATGGCATGTTGTCTGACATATGTCTCATTTATCAAAGTGTGCGAGCATGCCCAGTGTGAGCTTTCCATATGTTGAACTCTGCAGTCCACCACATTTGTGGATGAGTGTGAACTTCAACAATATCTCACGTTTATGGTTGTGTGTTGTGTGTCATGTTGTGTACTTACTGTTCAACTGCTTTGTGTCTGAACACAACAGGGATTATACTGTGCCTGCAGGGTTTGCATGGGATACTTTGCATACAGTTGTCAACATCCTTTCATACTGACCTAACACTGTAGTACCGTATAGTGTACTGGTTCAGTACTTTCACTGTGGTGGACAGTATCCTGGGCTTTAGTCCTATCACTGCTTTAAATTTTCATAGTGAGCACAACAGACTGGTCAGGGGCCAGTTGTGCACATATGACCATGTTGCATTATGTTCAGATATGAACTACTTAAACCAGGCTTGTCCAACATTGGTAGTGTATTCCACAACATAGGTGGACATTGGCAAACACTAGCGGTGTGCCCTAGGCCATTTCTAATGCTAGTCAGAGAGTGTGTTTGTCCTTCGACACACATTGTAACTGGAGTTTGCCATGACATATGTCACGGTTAGTATACTGTGCCTCCGTCTACCCGTGACATAACAGTGATACCCAGGGTAAACCTACCATCTCCCATCCACTCATCAAGATTCCTCTTGAGGAGAGTCGATGAGTGACTCTCTGGCTAACCTATACTGGGGGTTTACTCAAGAGTGGAAGTGGCTTCTGTGTTATGGATCTTTCAGTACAGCTTGTCCTGTGTATGTCAGTGCTGGGGTTCAGGTCTCTCATGTGCATAGCTCACTGCCATTCAGATTGTACAAGGTGCAGCATGTTCATTGATTCCAGCTTGGACATGGCTTTATACATCAGGCACAGCTTGCCTCTGGGCAGGCAGTATGGCAGTGTGTGGAGCTGCAGTTTGTTTAATCAGGCAACACATGGCATCTGTTCAAGCTCTTTGATACTCCTGGTGAGGTACTTTTGGGGTCTTTCCAGTTGATGGAGGTGTCTGCTGAGGTACATCCCACAGGGGCCATTGTAGTCAATTGTGACGCTGATGAAGGATGACTGCAGAGCCACAATGACCTCCCTGATCTAGATCTGACAACCTTCATGATTAGGTGGGTATATGGTATGTTTCTGTAACCACTACAGCCACATGCTTGTCCAATGCAGGATATCTATCAACTTGTGTCCCCAGGTCTCTTATTAGA
Organism: Protopterus annectens; assembly: GCF_019279795.1. Taxonomy (NCBI): domain Eukaryota; kingdom Metazoa; phylum Chordata; order Ceratodontiformes; family Protopteridae; genus Protopterus; species Protopterus annectens. The sequence continues at coordinate 1,127,937,532 of NC_056725.1, read as the reverse complement.
TGTTAAGTACTTAATGGGTTAACACCTATGTGGTAATTGGTGGGCACTTACTGTATATCCACAGGGGTTGAATATACACTTTTCTGCAATTAGCTTGCTGACATGGCTATGGCACCAGTTGTCTGTTTCTATGTGGCCCTTTTGTGGGATGCTTGTGTCAGCTGGAGGGTCAGATATGGTGGCCAGTTTGTAGTCCTCTGCAAACTTGTTCAGACACAGTCCTTCCATGTTGGCCTGTACATATGGGACATATATACCAAACAAGGGAGGTCCCAGGACCAAGCCTTGTGGGATGCCAGTTATATCTGGTTTGTAGTCTGACTTGGCTGCAGCATTTCTGACCATGTAAGTTCTGTCCTAGGTCTGGTTTGCAACCCTTCTACTGACATAGGGGTGTATATTTAAGCTGGTGAGCTTATCTATAATGAACACGTGGGGTATTGTATGGAAGCCTTTTGCAAGGTCCAGCTAGGCTGTGTGGACCACATTCCCCTCATCAATGACGTTAATGACTGTTTCAAATGAGTCAAACATGTTTAAGGGGCAGGATCTGCACTTAAGAAAGCCACACTGGGTAGGGTCTGGTGTCAGTAGGTCCCCAATATCTTTATGTCTGCGGTACATGCTGATACTTTCCATAGCTTTGCAGGCCAAGCTTGTCAGGATTCTGGGGTGGTAGTTTGCAGTATCCATTCAGGCAACACCTTTGTGGAGAAGGACCACTGTTGTTGTGCACTGCTCTTTGGGTACATATCCTGTGGTAAGGCTGACATTGAGCAGTAGTGTTATTTGGCATTCCATTCTTCTTGGAGTCCATGTTGGACTCAGCCCAGGACACCATCTCATACCATTGATGCTGTGTGTTTTGCTTTGTAGATGCTGGCTGTTACCTCACTATCTGCAGTGTCAGGGGGCCAGCACTCTGCTGGGACAGATATTTTGCATTTTTGGGGGGGGGTTTGCACTGCACCTGTCAGGTTGGATGTTGGCAATATGTGTGTGTGTTTGGTATGTTGTTTGTAATATTTGAGTGATTCAGAGCATATCTGTGAATTCCCAACAAGGTTCCTACCATCAGTTAAGAAAGCCTTGTGATTATCCTTAGTGTCCCGTACAATTTGTATCTTCATAGGTTCATAGCTTCATACTAGGCTATCCGCCCTAGGGCATTTATAAGCCTAGCCAGAGTGTGTGTGGCTTTTGCCACCCCTTGCTATGTGAATATTATGGCCATTTATGATTTACTTTACTGTGCCTCTATCTGGACGTGACACAGTGAAGACCCCCAGTGTACATCTACGATCATCCATCCACTTGGCAAGATTCCTGTTGAAGAGAGTCAATGAAGGGCTCTGCCTAACATGGAGTGGGATTCCGTTCCAGGGTGTAGGGAGCCTCTGGGTTATGTATCTGTCCCTCCAGCACATCCTATTTCATTATGTGTTGAGGTTGACATCTCTCACTCTCACAGCTCCGATGGATTTGGGTTTTCTGGGGTGGAGCATGTCCATTACTTCTGTGTTGGACATGGCCTTGTACAACAGGCATACAACGCCTCTGTGTAGGCAGTATGTGACTGCATACAGCTGGGGTGTCTACAGTCAGGCAGAATATGACATATATTTGAGACCCTTTATCCTCTTGGTGAGGTACCTTTGAGGTCTTTCTAACTGCTGCAGGTGTCAGGTAAGGTACATCCAAATGAGGCATTTTACTAGATTATGGGTCTGATAAGAGAACAGTATAGGGGCACAATGACCTCTGTTGACGTAGATGTGAATCCTTTCATGATACGGTGTCCAATATAGACAGTCTTCCTAGCCATGTTGGCAATGTGTCACATGACAGGTTACTGTCCACTTGTGTCCCTAGGTCCCTGATTACTCCTTCCATACATAATGGATTACCACCTATGTGGTAATTTGTGAGTACCTTGTTTGGTATTTGGTGAGACATTCATACTGTCCAGTGTCTTCAGGACGGCTGGGTGGGGTTCCTGTGTGTGAGAGTGTGGTCTGTAGCATGCTACAGACTGTACAGCAGTTTTGCCTACGGTTAGTTGCACATGGGTGGTCTCCGATGCTTCGTGCATTGTCAGTTACCTGGACGTGTGGGTGTCTGTGCTGAATATGGATACTCCCCCCTCCTTTTATGTTTTGGTCCAGGTTTTGGGGCCATAACGCATGATATGAGGTATAACCTGGTAGTGCTGGTGTGCTGTCAGGAGCCTTGCTGCAGGTTTCTGTCACTGCACGGACATCAATGTTCTCCATACTGAGGAGGGCCTCGGGAGCATGCATGTTGAGGTTTACACGTCTGGCATTGGGCAGCATTACCCTTATGTTTCTTTCCACTTATGTTTTCTAGGGGGGTGGGTTAGTCTTTTCAGCCTTGCCTATGAAAGGCTCTATGGAGGTGGCAAGAGCCTTATCCAATATCCAGACGCCCAGGGGTAACAGGTGCAAGCCATCCCTGGCACAGCAGCGTGGCTTGTCAAGCATGACATCCCAAGCAGACAGACATTGGATCCCCTTGGAATGACACCAGTAATTGTGCCACTTGTTACAGCTGATCATTCTGTGTTTGTACTGTGGCATCATTCTTGGTGATGGTAGGATGCTGCACACGGTCAGTGTCATACCGGCCTGGACTACATAATCGGAGAGCTCATCTATGTCTCTTTTCATGTAGTCCAGGGAGGTACATCTCAGGTCATTCACACCAGCATGGACAATGACTGCATCATATTTCTACTTGCTTTGGGGTGACCTGCGTACTTGTGTTATGTGGCGTATTGTAGCAGCCTACAGGCAGCTTACTGTACCCTTTCCCTTGTTTAGTCTGGTGAGCGGGACAGCAGTGTGTCTGACTATGGAGTCACCTATTACAACTGTATCAGGCATGTTGTTTCTCCTTCTGGCCTGTGACTGTTTGGCACACCAGCTTTGTGTACTATGTGTTGCATGTGCTATGTTTGGAGGTAGTGGTTGCTTGGGTGTCTGCTTTGGAGGCGTCTGTTGATGTGGTGTGTTTGTAATTAGGGCCTCCGGGAAGGTTTTTCTGTGTTTATGTCTTTGGTTTGCAGTTGTGATAGGTCTATGTGAGACTGGGTTTGTGGTGTGTGTGGTTACCTTCTCCTCCTGACTAGTTTTGACAGTACTGAGTTGAGAGAGCTCAGCCTCCGGTTTGGATAAATGGTTGCATCTCTCACATATATCTGTATTTCTTGGGGGGAGGTGAGGGTTGTCTGTGTATATGGGACAGGTGTAACATTGCCTCAAGATTCACAGATTCAACTTGTTGTAGCTGGCCTTAGTGGATTGTATGAGTGGACATATTTTATTGCCATACTACTGATCAGTGATTACTTCCCTTTTTATGTTTGCTCTATCATGTAGTAGCTTCCTTATTCTCTTGCATGGTTTGGTAATGGCTGGAGTCCACCATGCCAGATGCCTGCATGTATGGCATTGTGTCTTGGTTTTATTTGGGATTGCATAATCCATGCATTCCTGGCAGTGTTCATGGAATACCTGTATAACAGGTTCTGAGGTGTGGCCCATATTTTGCACCTGCACAGGGCCTTTAATGGATTCCACATCAGTTTGGTTTGGAGGAGTGCAACTTTTGCTTTACACATGTTTTTCACTGTGGATTTCTGGCCAGGGACTGTGCTCAGGATGTGTATATCCGGTGTGATTACTCTATGGTCTCGTCTTACCAGTGAGGGATACACTTCTCATCTTGCCATCCAGTACCCATGTTGCTGATTATCACATCCAGTATGCTTACCCCTCTTGTGGGAGTGGTACATTGTTCCTGGTTATTTTGGTTTATGGATTCTAGGAACTTTTGTCCTACAGTGTTGGAGCTAGGATAATGCTCCCAGTCTATGTTTGGGTATTTTCAGTCACCCAATATAATGTGGTTTGGAGGGCTTGATATATTCATGTATTCCAACATAGGCCAAGTGCAGTTCCTGGTGTTAGGATGGTAGTCTGTAGCAGGCTATAAACTGGGAGGCAGTTTTAGCCACTGTTACTTGACCATGGCTAGTCCATGCTGCTTCTTGTTGTAGTACCAACATGGGGGTGTGGTTATCCTTGACAATTATTGCTAGTCACCCTCCTTTTGTAGTTTGTTCCATGTTTTGAGGCTGTACAGCACAGTATGAGGTGTAACCTGGTAGTGTTAGGGTACTGTTGTGAGCCTTGACCCAGTTTTCTGTTACAGGACAGATATCAACATTCTCCATACTGGGGGAGTTTAGACTGCATGCATCTTGCTGTTTAGACTTCTGGCATTGGGTAGCATTACATCTAGGTTCTTATCCCTTGTGACACCTATGGAGGTGGGTTTGTGTTTTGAGCCTTACCTATTCAAGGCACGCTGTGGGTAACAACAGCCTTTGCCAGTATCCATAAGGCCAGGACTGATAGGTGCATGCCACCCCTAGCAGGTGGAGAATCATGTCATGCTCAGCATGTCATCCCAGGCTGGCACACATTGGATCCCCTTTGACTAACAGCAATACTTCAGCCAATTATTGCAATTGATCATCTCATCGTGATTTTGTGGCATCATGCTTGGTGAGGGTAGGATGTTAGTCAGCGTCATCAAGTTTGCATATACTACATGGTGTTACATTGCTTAACACATGGCATTCATGCCTCAGGTGGTGCTGCAGGGCTGCCTCTGTCGGATGCACATACTACACTCCATGTACATGTTTGAGAGCAGGTTATGTCATTTTAGGCATCCCTGTTATTATATGAGTGAGTCAGAGAAGGGTATTATTCCCAGGGTTCCTACTGAGCCAGTGTATGTGCTATGCGTTGCCTCTTTGCCAAGGCCAGGGCATACTGGGCATGCCTCCTTCTGCCTACTGGGGCAGGCTCAGGATGTTCCTCCTCCGAGTCACGCTCTGCCTGTGATGGCCTTGGCAATGGTGGGGGGCTGTTTGGCTCGGCCCTATGCTGGTCCTGCTGCAGCTGTTTTTGCAAGATCATATTATGTAGCATAGCACATACCATGACAATTTGGGTACATGTAGTTGGTGAGTACTGCAAGGCTCCACCAGATGTGTCCAGACACCAGAACCATGACTTGAGCAGCCCAAACACATGCTCTATTACATTACATGTTTGTGCGTGTGCCTCATTATGGTGTTCTTGTTCAGGTGTGTGTGCATTTCTGATGGGTGTCATCAGCCACAGCTCCAGTGCATAACCTGCATCCCCCACTAGGTGCCCATGTGGGACACCTAGTGGGGGATGCAGGTTATGCACCCCCACTAGGTGTCCATGTGGGATGTCCCCATTGGCAAATATCTGGTACAGCTGCGTCAAATGCCAGATATGGGAATCATGGTAGCTCCCAGGGCAGCCAGCACACACATTCATTATTATGCCCTGGGCATCACACATGACCTGGCCGTTGATGGAGGGGAAGCCCTTGCGGTTTATGTAGGCCCTACCCCGCTCACCAGCTGGTGCTTTGATGCGTATGTGCGTGCAGTCTATTGCACCCACTACCTCAGGGTATTCCGCTATTTGCTGGAAGAGACACATATTGCTGGCAAATACCTCACGGGCATTGGGGAAATATACATGATCACTGACATGTGCTGACATGGCATCCAGGAACTGGTGCAGTACCCTGGAGGCTGATGCCTGTGATATCCCCATCATATCACCAGTTGGTCTCTGGAAGGTACCTGTTGCTAGTATTCTTAGGCCAACACATACCTTGGTTTCCACTGGGATGGGTTCCCCTCTGTTGGTTCTGTGTGTGAGGCGTGGCCTGCACAGCTCGACAATTTGCTGCAGGAGGTCTCTGTCCACTCTATAGCGCTCCACTATCTCCAGCTCATGTAACCCGTGGTAGGTGACCCTGGGCCTGTAGACTCTTCTCCGTCTCCTCACTGTGGGTTGTCTGGCACCACTTGCATTGCCACCACCCTCAGCAAGTTGCCTATGTCTCCTTATGACAGCTATGGCAGCCCCTAGCATTTCTGCTCTGAGTTCAGCTTTTTCAGTTTTCACTTCTAATAGCTTACTCCTGTCTTGCAGTGTCTCTTGAGAGAAACATCCTGCACTGCTGTTTGCAGAGTTTTAAGTGCTTGGCTGGGCTACTATTCTGCCTGTGTAATTGCCTGCTTCTAATTGTTTTCACCTGCTAGCTCCAGCAGTATTCCCTGCTAGCTTCCTACTAATTCTGTTGCTTCCTTTTTCCTTTCTGTTTCCTCAGGGGGGAGCAACGCGCATACCAGGAGAAACACGCCCACAGTGGCTTACACACGCGCACACATGCTTACACGGTTTACAATCTTCTTATTCGGGTTAAAACGCGGGCACACCAGCGCAAACAGTCTTACAAGTCTGCCAACAGGCTCCCACATGCTCAGTCTGCCTTACACGCGTGCACACTGCCCTACTCGCGCCTCATGGCGCGCACACATGCGCATGCACGCCCAGCAAGAAACTTTGGTGTAAGCAACAGTGTACACCTTCCATTTCTTGACTTTCCCATGCTTATCTTGTGGCACTCCTCTTTCCATGATATGTGTCTGACATCTGTCATGTAACACTGACCTCCAGTGAACTGCATTTCTTTCTGCCATTCCCCCCTGTGATGTCACCTATCTCCTACTCTGTTCCTCCCCCTTATGTAACTCTTACACTACTCAGAATGTGCTCATTTGCTATGTGACAGTGGGATTCAGTATCCTAACACTCATTTACATCAGATTGCCTACTAATGCTTAGTTACATGTCTTAGACTCAGCTTCCCCCCTTAGCAACCACTAAACGGTGGCCATGTTGTTTTTGCTCTGCTGGTCCCTGCATTGTAAATCCATGTATTGCATAAAACCCACATTTGTGGGTTTATAACCTTCATTTTTATGTTTTATATAGTGCAGCCCGTTTGCGCTGGGCTGCGCTGCGTTTAAACATCGGCGATCACCGAAAAAAAAATATTTATTTCTCAAATTTGCATCGGGGTACATTGCCAATGGCCACATATTTGGCCATTGGCATGCTGCCTGACACATATGCACCCTTTATTTGGAGCTGACATGGCTCCATTGTGTTATTTGCAGAAACGTACTCAGTTGTCAACTGAGTACATTTCTGCAGCTAAAACGGCTCTTACACGGGCTGGTTTGGGCTTCCTGGATCGCTAATCTACCTCATTTGCATGCCTTTCGGCTGCAAGTGAGGTGATTAGCATATCCACGCTCACTCTGTGTAAGAGACATTTTAGCTGGTCTCTTACACAGAATTTCGGGCTGTTCCTGGATCGCGAGGGCTGCATGGAGTCTTACACTACTCTTAGACTCCGTGCAAGCCTTCGTGAATCCTGCCCTACAGAAATGAATCATAACATATAACACATTTGTTTTACCTTTCATTTTTTATACAATATTTTCCTTCTCCATATGAGTAGATTGATTACTTTTGAACCAGTGTAGCACTTGAAACAGAGCTGCTGAATCAGTCTGCTGATTTCTTATCAGGATTGTAAATCAGAACTGTTAATTACCATGCAGGTTAAAAAATGTCTAATCATTTTGTTTTATGAAACAGGGTGTGACAGGGTGGCTTTAGAGCAATGATTTATTTTTTCTTTAGTTTTTGGTCATGTCTGTTCTGCTAAAAAGAATTTAGATGTACTTTTGTAACAAATTAGTTGCTTTGCAAAATGTGTCAACTGTCTTTCTACCATATGACAAATAAAACTTTTAACTTCATGGAAACACAGCAGCGGATGTGATATTCTTGATTTTAAAGGCTTTTACAAGGCAGGCATGTCCCTTTCTTTGTGGAATTATCAACTTTGAATAATTACTGACGGAAAGAACCATGAAGGATAGCTATGTGAACTTTAAGGACTCCATACAGAACTCAAATTTGGTTACTTATTGTGAAAGATCATATATTTTACAAAGGCACTTTTCTAGTCTCTATGATGACTCACTTTATTGACTAATGAACCTTGCATGCACACTCTCTTTACTGGAAAACAGACAGACTCTCTAAGAAATAATATTGATTGAAACAATTTGGCGAAGAAACATCTCACATCTGGTCCCTCTGTCTCCTCTGGCAAACTATAGATTCTCATGCTCCTGAGTCCACTCTTTTCAGTGTCTTTAATTTTCTGAGTTAAATGTTAATTAAGAACCAAACCTCTATGTCACATTTCCAAGTCTTTCCATCAGTGCAAGATTGGGCTGTTTTGATATCAAAACTTGTTTGTTGCTGAGCTGTTCTAACAAACATTTTGCCATACTGCCTACATATTAAATTATCTGATAATTGGATTTAAATCCTGTACAGCAGAAGTCATTTTCAGTGGCTTGTTCTCTTGTGCTTATCCCAATTTTATATATTGGTAGGGCATTTATGGTCATCACTACAAGAATGTGATTTTCCTTTTCTGGCAACAGTCTTTACATTCATCGATGACAGCAGCACAAAAGGTAGTATACTTTCCTTTGCTGCAGAAGGCTGTGGGTTCTAGTCTCACATCAGCTAGATAGATTACTGACACTCCTGAGTTCATTGTCCTTTGGATGAGATATTAAACCAAGGCCCCCATTTGCTAGAGCTGGTGGTATCTCAGGTGGATGCAAATGATACCACAGCACCTATCGAAAAGAGTAGAGGACACTCCCTCATGTACTGGTCATATTTCCTCTAGGAACATAAATGCCACCCTGTATCTCGACTGAAAAGAGACCACAAGGCTAGTAGGACTAACCCAGTCAGCAAAGGATAGTAAATAAAAATAAAAATCTTCGAGCACTAAACTTTCCTTGCAATAGTTGCTCCATAATGAATAAGCACACCCCTTGGACTTCAGCATCTTTATTTGGATTTTCTGTTGACCATTTCTCTTCTGACTCAGATACAGAATGCTTTATTCTAGGGATTGTTTGACCTTACCCTCCTGAACCTTCTCACATTGTCTTGATTATGACAACAGAGTAAAGACATTTGTTAGGTTTCCCTACTGTGCTGCCTATATCAGCAACAGTTTTTGCTTGAGGCAGTTTGAATAAACTTGTTTACATTTCAATTCTAAGCATCACACAAACCGTACTAAGAAAAGCCAATTGTGCCTAATTTACTCAGTAGTGGCCAAACTGAAATTCTTTACCCCTGACCCAGTATAACAGGTTCATAGGTTTATACTAGGCTGGGGACCCCTAGGGTCTTTACAAGCCTAGCCATGCTACCCAACCCAGTTTTGTCCCAGAGTCCCTTGGACACCTATAAAGTGGGGTATGTTAGTAAACAGGTAGGTAAGGGTGATGTGGGTGTGGGGGTATGTTAGATGGGAATTAATTTACTGACTGTTGACCATGAGGGCCAAACAGGGGTGAATTTACAATTTTCCATACAATGCTCAAGGTTTCTTTTGAATAGAAAAATAAATACATAAATTATAATAAATAATATAATTATTATAATATTATAGTATAATGATACATACATATCTACTAAATAAATAAATAAGAAATAAATAAGAATAAAGCAGTTTTATCATTGTCTCACTTTCAGGAGAATGGCACCTCAATCTGCTTTATGCAGGGATTATGAAATTTAATTGCTGACAATGTAAATCAGATTTCTGGCATTATTTTAAAAATGATAACAGCCAGTTTTATTTTTTTTTTACAACTAGCGGTAACTATAATTCCAAAAGTGATAAGTCATTTTGCTCTTTTGCATTGCTTTATGCACTACTGGGTTGTACCTGTTCTTCCTTCATGAGAATGGACATCATGTTGTCTATTTACATGATATGTCCTTTATGTCCAGTCAATACTGTTTGCAGCTGTAATTCTGACCCCCACTTCACTGCTTCAGCTTATACTACAAGGTCCACTGCTGCTCAATGCCACTAGATGATTCAAACATATAACATTCCCTGTATAAGATCGCTAAACCAATGGTGAGAATTTTTACTGATATGATGCTGTAGTTCAAATCTCAGGAGTGTGAAACATGGAATATTCAGAGTAATAGTCAGAAAGTACATCAAAAACAGCTTATTAAAGCCTCAAACACAGAGCATTGCCCTATCAATGCTCCTGCAGCTTATTATTATTACTTTCAGCCATTTTTGCAGCTGTGACTGCTGACCATCACACTTTTAAGTTCCCATCATCAAGGCAGCCATGAGAGTGTTTTGTGCTCTCACCAGCATCCAAGCAATGAAAGAAGTTTTCAGTTAGGAAACCTAACTCCTGCCTTCTGGTGGTGATGTGAGCACTCACATTGCTGCAGGGGCAGCCTGCGTTTCTCAGTCCACCCATACATGACACCATGGCTGCTCCTGAAAGCCTAGCTGCATTAACCAAACACTATCATTTGTATCAGTTTTAATTTCACTCAGTATGATTAGGTACTCTTGTAAGAGCTTTAGAGTAGCTGGCTTTGGAGTGTCCTGGTGGCAGTAAATACCTTATAGTATGGGCAGAAGGTGGCATTGCTAGTAAATCTGTGCCAGCCTTTCCCAGTGTGTGTGTGTGTGTGTGTGTGTGTGTGTGTGTGTGTGTGTGTGAAAATCAAATCTCAAAGAGTGTGTGCTAGTTACTTGAAGCAGGGACACAGAGCACTGGTTTCACAGACAGGGTGGTGGAGAACTCGGCCTGGGGCACTTGGCTAAGGAATCAAGTCTATAGCTGTGTCAGTGGGGAATCTTACTGGGGGCCTGGACAGGGAGAGGGAGGGAAACCCAGACCTCAGACTATGTTTCCTGTCTGCTCTTAAGGGAAATTGTGCTTTGTGCAGAGAGCTGCACCTGGAAACACTGTGTGTACCTATCTTTGTTCCAAGTAAACTTCCCTCACTGGTGTCATCACTGGTGTCAGTGGTGAGGATTCGGCTCCTTGCCCAGAGGGGGGATGCCACATCTTTAATGAAAATTGTTTTTAAGAGAATCCTTCTGGTAGCTGCCAAAAATGGAATCTTATCACAAAATATTAAATATAAAATAATAACAGCTGGAGTCAGCTGTCTCTCTTTCATCACAGGTTTCAAACTCTCCTTTAATAAAGAAATACCAAATGTTTATTGGCTTTATCCATTCATATGGTAGTTGTATTAGTTTTCCAATAGTGATACAGCAGTGCAGCTTAGACAGAGGGATTTAGGGTGGCATTCATAGTCTGAGGCTGTGCAAGTAGGTAGCAGGCATTTGCAGACAGCAGCGCTACATGGATATGTAAATAAAGTCAGTATAACATAGTTGATTGGAATATGGAAAAGCAAAGCAATTACTATAATCATGACCATTTTTTGCAAACATGTAAATTGCACAAAATTTCTCTTTTCATACATGCAAAGTATTTCATGGAATAGTAAATTGTCTGTTCCTTGGCAAATCATGGGCAAGCATTGCTAAATGCAGTCATGCTAAAAGCATTATAGAAAACTGCAGACTGTGCAGCAGGTAAAAAAAAGTAAAGAAGCTAGAACATTTTCTTATAGGGGTATCCTTTTGTGGATACCCTGATGGTTTCATTAAAGAATAGAAAGACAGTAATAGGAAAGACTGAAAAAGTGGAGAAAAACAAAGAGGTGAGCACACAATGGAGACATCAAGAAGGTTTGAGCTGAAGGAGGTGGGAGAGGATGGGCACTATATTTTTGCCAGGGGAATAGACCTTCCTCTTTTTCAAAAATTTTTTTAAAAGGGTAGTGTGCATGGGAAATAGGGAAATGTGAAGGAGAATTGGTAAGTAAAGAAGGGCTGAGGAAGTCCCATCTGTGTACACAGTCCACAGAACCTCAAACACTTCTACTGCCAGATAGTGTTGCAGTGGAAGACTCCAGTGTTGATGTGATGGCTGGCACCAACTGAGTAAGTGCGAAGAGAGGCTTCAACTGACTAAATTCTCCTGTCTATTATCTCTACCAGTACCTCCTCAACCAAACTCTGAAGCCTCCATTTAGTGAGGCTTGCCAGGCTGCCATGTGCCAGAGTGCTTGCAGGATTGGCGCCTCCGCACCAACCCTGTGATGAACTCCCCAAACAGGCAGTGATCTCTCCTTAGCCTGGGAAGTACATGCCTGGTTTCTCCTGAGGGATTTGAATCTGAATAAAAGAAAAATAAAATAGGATAGAAGCAAAACAACAATGGAAAAAGAAACGCATAAGCAAAATAAAAAATAAAAGAGAAAAAAAGGGGTGGGAGAGACAAAACAGAAAAAGTACAATAAATCCGCACAATACTACTTTAATGCAAGTTAGCAACTCAATAAACCCCAGCAGAAAAATATCTTTATTGAAGTAAATGTGTGTATGGGAAGTGCTTATACATACAGTTGGGGGTTGTGACTGGGGAAGTGCTCATGTAACTGGGAGGAATGTGTAACAGTACTTATGCATACGTGCCATGAACTGAAATGGCAAGGCAATTGTTTTCTTTCTGAAGGGTTTTGTCTTTCAGTTCTACTCTTTTCAAACACATTTTATAGGAGCCAGACATCAAGCAGAAAATAAATCACTAATTATTGCAGTTATTCATGGTTAAAAATAACAGAATAACACAATTGTCTTGATTTGTTTCTCATTTGCATTTCTTTCAGCTTCACGGGTATAACAGCAGTTGTTTGCAGGATTACTACTGACATCAGTTTTAAAAGCATTGCTGTACTAATTTTTATGCTATCCTAAATTATGTATAATAACTCGTAAAGTGCTTAGTTAACTAATAAATACCTTCTGGATACCTAGTACTCAGCAGAAGATTCCACTAGATGCTTCAGTCTTCTCTTCCCTTCTGTGTTGGGGTTTCTACTGGATCACTTCCTCAGCTATAAGTAAAAGAGAGAAGGATAGTCTTTTTATCTTAATATGAACGTATTCCACATATACACACATTTATATTCTCTGTAATCATTTCTAATTTGTCTTTTCTTGTCTGACTTTAACTCTTGAATGCGTACATAGGACCATTATTAAAATACTGTAGTTAAATATTCTACTGAACTGTGTAGGATACTAAAGAAATATGAATGGAGTCCTGTTTTCATTTTAAAAACTGCATGTAACACTGTGGAAAACGTGAACGGCAAAGGCTGAAATGTAACAGTTCGTGGAAGTATGAATTTCCTTTTATGTGGACAATGTCTAATATACAGTAAGACTCAAGTAAAATAGCTTGTTGTCAGAAAACGTATGTGCTGCTCATTATTTAGTAAAGGAACCCCCACTCCCCTCCCCAACAGGCAGTCTGACTGGGGTGTGGTGATGTCATTTCAGCCATGTTGTATGTGCAGCAAGAAATACTTATGCATAAGCAATTAAGTTCAGCAATTGTTTTTACTTACAATAAGTTACATCTCACAACTTTTCTTTGCAATGTTACTCAATTCTTTATATCTGTAACTGCAAGTTTTATGTTATAACTGTATTATATGCAGCCAGCATTACTGATATTTAAACATTACTAAAATGTGTATAGCGTTATCTATACAGATTACTATTTTAATATTCTTTACTGACATTTTCATTTATTACTTCAAGCTGTTAACACATAGTATTTTCTCTGTGTCATGAAAATATGTATGTCTGATTAAATTGATTATTTCTAAGTTTCGCTATAGCAATAAGTGTTGCAAGTAATATTTCTTCATAGCAGTTACATTTGCTATTACTTTTTTATGCATTTCAGAATTACACTTCAGGTACATATTTGCAGGTAAATATATTTGACTGTTGAAGTACATGTACTTGTGCAATTTTTTTTACCCCCCTTGTGTATGTATGTAAATATATGCATATATATATATATATATATATATATATATATATATATATATATATATATATATATATATATATGTGTGTGTGTGTGTGTGTATTTATTTATTTTATTTTATTTAACATTTTATTTAACATTTGTTTACCGGGAAAGTCCGACTTGGCACGTAGCCAATTTTCAGTGGAGGCCTGGGAAGAAAATGCTCCAGATATATATATATCTATCTATATATATGTATATATATATATATATATATATATATATATATATATATATATATATATATATATATATATATATATATATATATATATATATATATATATATATATCCATGTATGGATTAAAGATTGTACTTGCTATAGAACTCTGGCCTTCTCACCATAACCTGGTCGACCCACTTAGGCAGCTGGTCAGCACTATGCTTTTGCAAATCATCATACCTCTGATGGCACTGCTGACCAGGGATGGTTATACCTGTCAGACAACTCACGGTCAATCAACTCCTGCCAGGTATCTATTTTATTCACACATTCTGTGATACATGCACAACTGGATCTTCTCCAGGTATGAGTCATACAGAAGGCAGAGCATGATTAAGGTCTCTTTCTCAGACCAGCCAGGAATGTGGCTTTATGCCTTCACAGTTGCTGTCATCATTCAAAGATCCAGAACCAGAATGAGGAAAGCATGGTGAGAGCTGCATTATGCAGGGTTAGAACTACTCTCTGTTGGGTATGACATCACCTTAACCAAACTCTTTTTTACTAGCATGCCAATTTGACCAGGTATTGATAACATTGGCAAGTTTGGTGTCACCAAAACTGCTTTGTCACACACTTTTTTCTTAATGGTAAACACTTACCTGACTATACAATTTGTAATGCATTATTTCTAAGTTTATCTATAACAATACGTGTTGCCAGAAATATTTCTTCATAACATTTACATTTTTTTTTCTGTCCTACTTTAGCAGCATTAGGTTTTTATGCAGTGAAGTGGGACCTACTCCTTTTTTTAATCATTTTTAAAAGTATTGGAGAAAGAAATGTCAATACTAATGTGCAACTTTATTTGTAGCACTTTTTAATACATTATCACTTGTTAGACTTGTATGGGCAAGGATTAACCTTCAGATTCATTTCAACCTGACATTCAGATTACTCCATTTTGAATTTTGCATGTATATTCTTATATTGGCCAGTTTAGGTCAAGCAGCGCATATCTGAAAACAGCCTGGCATTGTTGTAGACTGCTGTGGACTTTGTAAATGTCCGCAGTGCATCCACGGCTATTTCAGATTCATTCATGTAGTATGTGACATGTGCTCACAGCTGGTGAAAATCCAGAATACGCTGATGTACTTCGTAACACATTTACCTTATACCACAATTCATGGAAATGCATAGAAATTAGTCAAATGTGCATAGTAAACGTGTAACTCAGCCTAAATTCATGCCACAAGTTTGAGCTGCAACATATTGTGAAAACATTTATAAATTAATTGTCATTAACAGGCAAAGTAATAGCTGTTGTCATAATGTTTTAAAGGTTACTTGCAATGCAATTTGAACTATAGTGTAGATTTAATGGTACCATTGCATGACTGGTTATGGTGAAGTACTTGCAAGTTGTTTGACATTTGTTGCTGTTCACTGAAATTATGAGTTAACAATACATCCTTACTGAAGTTTCAGTTTGTCCATACATCTGAAAATGGGTTATTGCAGTTGAGAATGTGTTCTATGCAGAAGACAGAAATACACATGTATCTTGAAAGTGTTACTTTACTACTGACAGTGAAGGAGGAAGACATTGCAATGGCAGATACTACTGAATTTTGATTTTGGTGTAATTACTTTCATCAGTATTGAATAAACAAAGTTCTGCACTTTGAAATCACATTTCTATTTCCTTATTTATTTTTGTTGGTGGCAGGAGTAACAGGCCAGTGGACTCATACTTCTCAACTGTACAGATTTTCACAGAATGTCCAGATTTTTCCCTCATATCTTTGAATTGTTCTTCATAGAAATTGTGTTTTTTTTTTGACAAATCGCTGTGTTGATCTAAGGATTAAAGTCACTAAATAATGACATGCATTTGAGTTTCACACTTCATATCCTCCAGAAAATGCATGCTAACACAAATCATATTATTCTAGCAACTTTACGAGCAATATTTAAAATGTGTCCCTATTTTTGGGCCTTTGTCTCCCCATTTTGTCAGGCTTTGTCCAGATTTCTTGAGCTAAGAGGTTGAGTGGTATGCCAGTGGTTTATAATTTAACTGCTGATGTCATTCATACAGTACTGTGGCAAGTATATGACTGTAACCCTTTATTGTTTATTTTTTTTTACCTGTGTAGTACAGATGGAAAATAAGGGATCTAAGCATGGATATGATAATGTTATCCTTGAGGAAAACTGTATACTCAAAGCAGCATTCAGGACATATGGCAAACTTCTTTTTGGTAAAGGGGGCCCAGGCAAGCTGAGAGAAGCAAAGTATAGAGCCAAGTATTTGTTGAAATCAATGCAGTTAGAGGTAGAAACAGATCTCTGGCACAGTGCAAGAACAGGGCAAATGATATGGTAGGACATGCTAGAAACAAGACCAGGCAGAATACTATTTCCAGGACCACTATGGGGGTGTGCTCTGAATCTTATTAAGGTAACACCAGGTGATGAATACTTTCTGTCCATCCATGGGGATGACTATGATACTAAAGATGGTGCAACTGAAATAATTAGAGGTAGCATGGACAGTGTTCCATCCAACCAAAGTCTGCAGCAGTATTTGCATTCATCAGCGCCTGACAGTTGGTTTAAAATATTCACCTTTCAAATGTGTAAAACTGAATGTTGTAATTAAACGGGTCTATATCAGAACATCAAAGTATTAAAACTTTGAATGTTCTGATATTGAACACTATTCAGCAAATGCTAAAAATAGTGAAGCTGCAGAACAGCAAATTCTTTCCTCGGAAAATAATTTGATTAGCCGTTTCTGTGGCTTTGCTATTCTTAGCACTGTGGTGGAAAGTTACGGTTTGGGTTCAGGTAAGTGTGTGATTGTTTGTATGTTAGGGTTAGGGGCAGGTTAAGTGAGTTAGGGTTAGGACATGGGTTAGGTGTGTGTGCGATAGTGACAGACTTTAGGGTTAGGGGTGGTTTAAGTGAGTTAGGGTTAGGGCACAGGTTAGGTGAGTGTGCGATAGTGACGGACCTTAGGGTTAGGGTTTGGGTTAAAGTAAGTGGGTAGATAGTAGTGTATGTTTAGTTTAGTGTAGCGTTAGATGTAGAAATTTAAATGTATGTGTGTGGTTGCTGTTTGTTTGATGTGCTTGTGTTGTATGTATATGTTTCGGAGCAGCAAATTTTTTCCATGGGAAAAAAAATTGCTGTTCTGAATGTTCGATATTTTCATGTTTAGATGTTTTGGAGCCAATGAAATAGCGTTCACTATTTTCATCTTTCGATAATGTGATATAAACGCAATTAAACACGTCACAATTTATTGTTATTATTAGGCCTCAAACATCAGCTGCTAATGAAAATGAAGGCAGGCTTCATGGCATGTGTCCCACTCCTCCCTTGTAAGCAGGCTATACTGTATGCTGTTGCACTGCTGTTAATGTGTTATAATGATTTCTTTTACAGACTCAGAAACAAACAGTTCAACTGTACCAATTAATATGGATGGAGTCAGCAGTAGAATGGGTGTTGTTATGTTAATGATGATGATGATGATGATGATGATGATAACATAATTGTATTTATGTGGCACCCTGAGAGAAGTGGCAGGCAGTCTCCAAGTGTAATGGCAGTCTGTCTCACCTCACAACATGTCAGTAACTCTCACAAAGTCAAACGCAAGTGACATTCCACTCCTGCCTGCACACCAGGGACAAACCTGCAGTCTACACCTGTGTCTCCACACACAGAACAGTTTGAGGATGAAAGCAGGCAGTTTGAGGCTCCATTTTCCACTGTGACATCACAAAGTGGTGCCAGGTGTAAAATTTGTTCTGAACTACCTGAGGAAACATATAAAGCATTGGCTGCCCAACAGGAAATGTGTCATGACATACTTAGTGCAACACAGAGTAAGCTAGAAATGGTGAAAGCTCTACAGGCTATGAGTCAAGATTTCAAACACTACTTTGACTTGGCAGAGAGGATGGACAATGGTATGGTATCACTGATACGTAACATTGCAGCCTCCACTTGTACTTTGTTTCAGACTTACCAAAGTCACGCTGCAGTTAGTTTTACAAGGGAAAGGGATGGATGACCATCTAGATACACAGGGGAAGATCACATAATACTAATGGCGGCTCTCAAGACAGAATTTTAGTAAGTAGGCAAGCATTTACAGTCTATTATCAGATGTAGATTTTGGGTGAGGAGCTTTTGGCAACAGTATCATAAGTGAATCTAGGAGATATAATTTTTGTAGTTAACATTTGATGAAGTATCTGTAAAGGGTTGTGATAACATGTATTGCTCAACATGTGGCCCCTTATGTTGAAGGACCAGATGAGAAGGCAAGAAATGCGGAAAATGCATAAATATAGTTGCAAGCATAGAAAACTTATGGAAGAATCTCGTGTTGATCAGGAATGAACACAGGAATGGTTAAGGAGAGGTGAATTCAAACCAAGAGATGAAAGGTTAATATCAGATGCACAAGGTAGTGGGTTACGTACATATTGGTTTACAAAGTCTATTGAATATGTGGGAGAAACAGACAAACGTAGGTTTTGTAAAACAGAATTGGAAACAGTTGCACACCTTGTTGCTGCTTGCGACATACTAATGGCAGAATGACTGTATACTAAAAGGCATTATAATGTGGCAAGACTGTTGCAATGGGGATTGTGCAAACATTATGGTACTGAAGTGGGTGAAAAACACTGGAAACATGAGCCACAAAGCATCATAGAAAATGATGAAGTCTGCATCACATGGCATTATTCATTGCCAACAGTTTAAAAGATAGATGCTAGAAAACCAGATATAGTGATTAAAAATAAGAAGACAGAAGTAGCATTGATCATTGACATTGTTACACCCAGTAACTACAACGTCCTGCGTACAGAGAGACACAAAGTCATAAAATATCAGGATTTGCAAGCAGAAATGAGAGCAATGTGGAAGAAAGATACCCAGACTGTTCCAATAGTAGTAGGGGCAACGGGTCTTATACAAATGAATTTATAATCCTATTTAGATATGTTACCAATATATATAATTCCATTCGAATTGCAGAAAGAGTTGTTACTAGGCACATGCGGGTGCTGCGAAGAGCACTTTTGGCTGACATTAAACAGTGCAACAATACTAATTTTATGAACTTTAATCATATTTTGACTTAGGAATGGGGTCCATCCCTGTCATGGTATTAGAAATCCAAAAGATTTCGAGAAATTAAAAAAGGTGGTGACAATATGGGTTATAGTTATAATGTATATCACTAAACTTTTCAAATGCACATTTTCTGACAGTTCTAAAGAGATATTGAATTGATATGGGTATATGGTGGGTGTTGGTCAGACTATTAAATAATTTATTTCTTGTTTGTGGTCTTGTAGAGATGAGATCCTTTAGTTCATTTAGGTTGTCTATAGCTTGACAGAATTAGCATATCACTTTAGGAAATACCTCATTGGTTCTGAGATGTTTGATAGTATTCCAGAATAGTTTTGATCGCCCAGTTGCTGTTCTTGACACTTTCTAAAGGATAAAGATTTATCACTATTGGTAGCTATCTTTTCTTTTTCAGATACATAAATAGACTAAGCTTAGCTGGTTCTGCTGGATTGGCTTTGCATTCAGCCCATGCTTGGTCCCACTCCTTAATTGTTTTCCTTGAGTTCTTAAGTAAACAATGGCAAACCTTTGCCAATAAGTCTCAGTCTGAGAAAGTAAATTCTGCCTTGCAGTAGTATTAATAGGGCACTGTAAAAAGTACAGCGGCCTACTGTGCAGCTGTTTGAATGATAGACTGATGTCTAGACCTGGTAACAGAATTTTATCTGCGGTATTGGACACATTTCGGATAGGGATGGGTTTACATAAGTTTGTGAATTTTTAGTTTCCATGTAAATATTAAAGAGCAATGGTCACTGAGAGAAGGAGGAAGGATGTGTTAGGATTACATTTTTTCTGGGATATTAATAATAGGAAAGTTATCAAATAAGCTTTTTTATTGTTGCTGTTAGGTTTAGTTCTATTAGTTATCATCCAAGTGAGTAATCTAGCAATAGACTTATGCAGTCCTCCTCAATCAACATTAAATTCCCTTAATACTATTACTCTTTTATTTATTTTCTGTCAGCAATGCTGTGGGGGGGGTGTCCTGTATTAGTTTTGAAGAAGAAGAGGTAATATATACTTTTGTCAGTAATATCTTGGTATGGTCCATTACCAACATTTGTGCAATCATCCAGTTAAAGGTGGTGGTATCTGCTATGGGGTTATTTTTAACTATCAGTTTGGAGAGGTATGTATTTTTATGACCTAGGGCTACAGCCTCCACTTTACTCTAGACCCAGGTCTGTTATCCATGAATATCTGCTAGATTTGTTCAATAAAAGATTAGAGCATTTTTAGTCATAATTCAGTAATTAATACTATTTTCGTGTTATTATGTATTCTTTAGGCTTCTAGTTATTATCATTAATTATTATTTTGTATATTGATGTTGTTCTCACATGCAATTGCTAGATGGAATCTTGTAAAAGTAGAAGGCTACTGTGAGTGATTAGACTAACACTAGCAGAGTGGGGAGCCCTGGTCTGAGTTCAATGTCACTAGATACTAAAATAATACTACTGTTACAGGTACGGTTTGTGTGTGTGTGTGTGTGTGTGTGTGTGTGTGTGTGTGTGTGTGTGTGTGTGTGTGTGTGTGTGTGTGTGTGTGTGTGTGTGTGAGTATGTGTGTAGAACAGGAGAAGAACATTGGTCTGCAATGGTTTAATAAATTTACCACTACAGACTTTTTTTTTGAAAGGTAGGCATATGGTAGGAAGCTATGCCACCAGCTTGTTTTTATGTGACAAAATGATGAGGCATCATGTATCAGATATTTAAAGGTGAAAATCAGGATATAACCAGTTGCTGAGTGCCAATTTGTTTAATAGAAGCACTGTAATGAGTAATGGGATGGAGATAATTGTTAAGAAAATGTGCAGACTGGCTTACATACCTTCAACTGTCCAGAGTTTCTCAGAATGTCCAGATTTTTGCCACACATTTTTGGTCTTTTCCTCATAAATTTTGTGTTTTTCAGGTAGAGTGGGGAAAACTGACATCATTAATTATATGCATTTGAACTTCAGTCTTCATACCCTTTTGAAAATGCATGCATGCTGATATAAACATATTATTTTATCAACTTTCTAAGTTTGTAAGAGCAATATTTAAAATCTGTCCCTGATCTTGGGCCTTTGACCCTCTCTATTATTTTAGCTTTGTCCAGATTTCTTGCATTTAGAAGTTGATAGGTATAACAGTAGTGAGAACTGGAAAGAGGTATGAGACTGTAAACTTGGGCATTTAACATAGATTAGGCAGACAGGTTAAAAATATGGGAGTGGTGGTTGAATGATGTTATGCACAGGAAGTGGTGTGAAATGTCAGCATGGCTTGAAAGAATAAAGGAAATGATGTGAGGGTGGGTGAGAATGGGAGTAGAGTAGAAGGTGAATTAAGATGGCGCATAACAAGGCTGAGCAGAATGGGAATTTATTTGACAAGGATTTCTGCCAAAAGAGCAATAATTTGTACAGTTAGCAGTGTCAGCCCTGAAAACTTTTAGTTATGTACTCACCATAACTTCAGATGTTTGGGATCCATCTCGCCTACATTCTGACTGATGGGTTCGGAGCCGATCCCTCGGCTCCGACTCGGCACGCTTATGCCAAAGAGCGAAGTCTCTTATTGGCTGAGCTTACTATATCCCAGGATGCACCACTACCAGTCCCCCAGATCTAGTTTGTCCGCATACATGCACACATGCACGCTCTGATTATATAACATCGTCAGATGAACAAGATAAAAACAGTAGAACTCAAACCGTTCAATCTCTTCTGATCTCCAAGGCAGGGGGAAGGAGGGTGGTATTAGGAATGTAGGCGAGATGGATCCCAAACATCTGAAGTTATGGTGAGTACATAACTAAAAGATGTTATGTGATCCTATCTCGCCTACATTCTGACTGATGGGACAGCGTCCTAGCACCTGAATCCTGGGTGGCTCACTGGAAAACACTCCTGAGTACCGTGGAACCAAATGATGCTCGTCCTTTAGATGCCACATCCAATTTATAGTGGGAAATGAAAGTGTGCGGATTGGACCAAGTAGCCGCAGCACAAATCTCCGATATAGCGAGCTTGGAATGAAAAGCTATAGAAGTCACCATAGCTCTGGTAGAGTGAGCTTTGATAGATGTTGTAAGTTGCTTATTCAAGAAGAATAAGCCTGAGTTATGCAATCTCTAATCCATTTGGAGATAGTAGCTTTTGTGATGGTTTTACCCAATTTATTGTCTGAGAAGGACACAAACAACTGGTCTGACTTACGAAGTTGCTGAGTCCTGTCTAAATAGAAGCGCAATTGTCTGTGAACATCCAATTTGTGGAGAGTGTATTCTGCTTCATTGGAGAATTTTGGGAAGAAAACTGGTAGCTCTAGAGACTGTTGGAGACAGAGATTAGAACAGACCTTTGGGACAAAGGATGGATTAGGCCTAAGTGATACTCTATCCTTGTGGAAAATCAAGTACGGTGGTTTAATAGACAGGGCTTGAAGCTCTGAAACTCTTCTTGCAGAAGTAATTGCAACTAAGAAGGCAGTTTTCCAAGACAGATATTTTAACTCACATGTAGCAGCCGGTTCAAAAGGGGAAGATGTCAATGCACGAAGCACTAAATCAAGATCCCACGGAGGCGCAGGATGAAAACTGGGGTCTTAACAGGCCCGCACCTTTAATGAAAGTTTTGCATATTTTGCTGCTCATCAATGGAGGGTCCATGGATTCGTGAAATTTAGAGATAGCCGCCAGTTGGACCTTAATAGTAGAGACAGAAGATCCTTGATTAAACAGGGATGTTAAGAATTTCAAAACTTCGGGATTGGAGCAGTGATAGGGTCTAAGCCCTGAGTTGAGCTCCAGATAGCAAACCTCTTCCACTTACTGAGGTACAATTTCTTAGTGGTGGGTTTGTGGGCTGAAGATAAAATGTGAATAACTTCCGGGTCTAGTGTGTGACTTCTGACTAAAGTCGGAAGTGGAGGAGCCAAGCTGTCAACTTCAAGGAGTGTAGGGACTGATGCTGTCGTCCCGACTGATGGATTAGCAGATCCGGAATTGGATCTAAAGTCCAAGGATCGTCCACCGCATGTTTCTTCAGGTAGGGAAACCATACCTGACGAGGCCAGTATGGGGCAATCAGTATCATTGAGGATCCCAATTGAGAAGCTTTTTGAATGACTTTGGAGAGAAGTGGAATCGGAGGAAAAGCATAAAGTAGCCCTGTTGGCCAAGGTTGTGCTAGAGCATCCATAGCTGCTTCCCCTTGATGTGGAGTCAAGGTGAAGAACCTTTTGCACTTCGTGTTTAGTGGTGTTGCAAATAGGTCGCAGCACGGCGTCCCCCATCTCCTGAAGATCCGAGCTGCTACTGTTTTGTTTAGGGACCACTCGTGAGGAGAGAGAATTGTCCTGCTCAATTTGTCTGCCAATATATTTGATTTCCCCGGAATGTGGGTCGCTACCACGAAACGGTTGATAGCTACAGCCCATTCCCACACCCTCATGGCCTCTCTGCAAAGGTAAGATCTGGTCCCTCCTTGTTTGTTTAGATACCAGACCACCGACATGTTGTCTGTGTGGATGGCTATGATGCCCTGAGGAAGAAACTTGTGTAAGGCCTGTAGGGACAGAAGTACAGCCCTCATCTCCAACACATTGATGTGGAGAAGAGCTTCGTCTGGAAGCCAGGAGCCCTGAACTAACCTGCCCAGACAATGCCCCCCCCCCACCCTATCTGGGAGGCATCTGTCATCAGGGTAACCGCTGGAGAGGGAATAACAAAGGGGCTTCCTTGATTTAGATTGGATGTCTGAAGCCACCAGCGAAGGTCCCGTTTGCATGTTTCTGTAATCATGATGGGATGATTGAGGGGAAGGTCCTGAAAGGACCATTGAGTTGACAATAGCCACTGAAGAATCCTCATGTGCAATCTTGCCAGAGGAACTAAAAGAACCGTGGCAGACATTGAACCCAAAACTTGTAGAACCATCCTGGCTGGGGCTTTGGATCTTGGAATCAGAGCTTGAACTTGGCCCTGTAAAGTTTGGATCCTTTCGGTAGGAAGAAAAACGCGCATCAATTTTGAGTCTATCTCTGCTCCTATGAACCTTATGCGCTGAGAGGGCAGCAAGACAGACTTTGACCAATTGAATGTAATCCCCAGGGTAGCACCCAGGGAGATGGTGGCTTTGAGGTTCTCCATTAGTAGATGCCTGGTGGTGGCAGTCAGGAGCCAGTCGTCCAGATAGGGAAACACTTGGAATCCAAGACTCCTCAGGTGAGCAGTCACTACTGCCAAACACTTGGTGAACACCCTGGGGGCTGTGGTGAGACCAAAGGGCAGTGCACAAAATTGGAAATGACTGACTCCCAGGCTGAAGCGCAGATACCTCCTGGACGCCTGATGTATCGGTATGTGATAATAGGCGTCCTTGAGGTCTATGGAGCACATCCAAACCTCCTTCTCCAACAATGGGAGAATGGATTGTAACGTGACCATTCGGAATTTGGATTTCGTGATGGATTGGTTCAGTCTGCTGAGATCCAATATTGGTCTCAGGTCCCCTGTCTTTTGGCACTAAAATAACCTGGAGTAATTCCGGATCCGATCTGGTCTGTGGGGACCGGTTGGATGACTCCTTTTTCTAGCAGCTTTAAAGCTTCTGCGGCTGCCATTTCCCTTTGGCTGGGTGGTGGGTCCGGGATTTTTTTGGACGGTGGGGGTGAGCATGTGAATGGGATGGTGTAACCTCCGGCAATGATCCGAAGCACCCATCTGTCCTGAGTGATTGACTCCCAGGCTTTTAGGTGCTTGGCAACGGCACCCGACTGGCTCGAGCAGCACAGCCGGGCAATCCCTCATGATGTGTGGGAGGCTGAAGAGCCACGAAAGGACTCGCGGTCTCCAGAATTGCGGGGGCCTCTGCCGCCTCTGGGACGGCATCTCCCAGAAAAATTTCCCGTCCTCTGCCTCTGGAAGGGGAATCTTCCTGCTGTTGAGGAAAAACTTACGTGATTTACGGAACCACATCTTCCCTCCTTTAGCCTTGGGATAAGGCCGAAGGGAGTGGAATAATGGGCACCTACGGCAGATAAAGTTTTTCCCTCTTGCTCACAGCGGGTAAGGGTGTCTTTAACCTTAGGTCCAAACAAAGAGGACCCATCAAAGGGAGCGTCGGCGAAGGAAGACTTGAAGGCCTCCATAAACTGACACAAGCGGAGCCAGGCTTGTCTCCGTAGAGCCACGCCTGTGCCTGCCGCTACCGCCTTCGGCCGCATAGGAAATGAGCCTCATGGACGAGTTAGAAATTGACGTAAGGATAGCCAACTGAGAGCTAACCGACTGGGCTAGCTGCTCAGGTAGGTTACCCGAGAGAATCTGACAGCTCCTTGACCAGATCCCTCTGAAGCCTGGTAAAATGTGCCAAATAATTCAGAGACCTTAAAGTAAAGGCCGCTGAAGTCAGGGTGCGCTTCCCATACCTGTCCATGCTCCTAGACTCCTTATTAGGAGGATGGATGGACGTTGAAGCCTCTGCCACGTCCTGTTGTGTAGCAGATGCCACCACCATAACATCTACAGCCACTCCTTTAGTGAGGAACTCCTTCTCGGGTGGGGCAGACAAAAATTTATTAGGACGAGAAGGGACTGGTTCCACGGTATCTGGATGTTCCCACGCCCTTCGACAAACTAAATCCAGTAGCTCGTCGAAGGGCGGAGACACCCAAGAGGCGGAGGGCTGAGCCCCAAAGGCCTTGAGGAGCACTGACTCATCAGCAGAGGGGGGTTTGGATATCCAGCCTCGTTGTTTGAGGATCTCTAAGATGTCTGCAAATGAGACATCATCCGAGGATCGACTGGGACCCCTCCGCATCATCAAGATCAGTGTCCGATGTAATAGACTCGGGGAGTCCACGTGCTTCCTCTTGCATGATCTCTTCCTTGGGGTTCCTCTGAAGACAACTCGAAGAACCCTCAGGAGGAGGGGAACCCCAATGGGGGTAACCTCAGGCCCAGGGGCTCCGCTGTCTACGGACAGGGAACTGCCAAAGACCCAGTCTCCACGCCCAGGAAGGTGCCGGTAAAGCCGGAGAGATGGCGAAGACTTGGCCAAGGCACTCCTCATAGCTCTGAAAGCCGGACCCCAGAATCCTGGGAGTGTCCGGTCCCGAACCATGATAGTAGACGGAAGTCCCGCAGCAAGCACCGAGAGGAGGCTCGGAACCGAAAGTATAGGTCCCGAAACATCACCCCTGGGTCCAGCTGAAGAAGTCCGTGTACCAAACTCGACCCGAAGGCCCGGGTTGGAGTAAGGGTCGGAGCCGACCCTAAGATCTCCACCGGCTCCAACAGCACCTGCTCCGACGGAGCCGGGCGGTCGGAGGAGGAATAGCAATGGGATGGGCATGGGCTATCGGCTCCGGCCAACTGGGTCGGAACCGAAACAAATTTTTGAAAGACTGGGGACTGGAACAGTCTTTGGAGCACCCTGTCTATATCCGAATCCGACATCCTCGATGACTTAGAGGAAATTGAACGGGTTCGAGATGGCCTCTCCAACGGCCCCAAAGGGCTAGGGACTGGCTCCGAGGCGACTCGATGACTATCGGCGCTGAAGGAATACCCACACTAGTTTCCATCGGTGCCGAGGAGGACTTCGGCGCCGAGGAGGAAGTGTCTGAGCGGGCAACCCTTGTCGGCTCCGAAACCAATGGAGCCGAAGGTGACCCGCCTCGATGCCCCAGCCATCGGCTCGAAGCCAGAGGAGTCGAGACTGGTGGCATCGAGGCAGACCGTTCGCCCTCGGCTCCAAGTCCTTGGAGCCAAGGAGAAGCCTGCCTATGTCTTTTGGCGGCGGATCCGGCGGACTGGTCGGAGCCGGCCTTTCTTTTTGCTGGAGAAGGAGAGGATGCTAGAGCTTCTTCAAAGGAGGGTTTTATTAAGCCTTTAAGAATGAGTTTATTTTTCCTCTCCTGGAGGACCCTCGAGGAAAAAGCGTGACACACGCTGCATGACTCTTGTAAATGTTTTGCACCCAAACAATAAACACAGAGAGAGTGGTCATCTGTGATTGACATTTTAAAATTACATTTGGTGCATTTTTTGAAGCCCGAAGGCCTAGGATTCTAAGACATTATGGCAAAAAAAAACAGTAATCCCTGACAGAAAAAACAACAGTATCCACCTGATTTTCTGATCAAACTGACACTACCTAAAAACCGGTTTACAGCTACCGATTAGGTAAAGAATCCGTAACCAATAAGTAAAGGGTACTTTGAAACCCTCTAAGGTTTAAGGGGGGGTTGACTGACCGGGAAGGCCCTAAGATGAAGGAGGCCTGAAATCAAAATCAACGCCCAGTCACACTACAAAGTTTTTCACCAAACTCCAAACACACACAAAAGTGAAGAATAGCCGTTAAAACAGCTTTTTATGACAAGAACAGCGAATTTCTGACAGAAAAAAGTTAGTAAATAAATACTACTCAGCTCAGCCAGCTCGAGACCACGTCTTCGCAAGTTAGCGGCAAACGAGATCTGGGGGACTGGTAGTGGTGCATCCTGGGATATAGTAAGCTCAGCCAATAAGAGACTTCGCTCTTTGGCATAAGCGTGCCGAGTCGGAGCCGAGGGATCGGCTCCGAACCCATCAGTCAGAATGTAGGCGAGATAGGATCACATAACATCAGAAATTATATAACACCTCTCTGCTTCAAAAATATTTAGCAGGGAATAGTAAAGAACATCAATAAAAGACAGAAAAACCATAGGTGGCGGAACCATAGAGCGAGGGGGAGGGGGCACCCCCCCCCAGTTTTACCAGATGTCCACGGTGGAGTTTTTCTTTAAGGATGACCTGATGCACGCTAACGTGGATTTAAACAAAAGTGCACTCGGAAGTTAAACTACTGCTGCCACTGGTAAGTGTGTGTGATTCTGTACAAGGCTGGGAACTATTCTTCTCCGGTTTCTGCATGCATTTATTTTGTTGACTGACTCATGTTCTGGTATCTGCAGGCTGTGGATAGGCTGCTCTCATGGAGTTAAGATATTTTTTTATTTAATTTAGGTATGCATGACACACAATTATCATGTTTTTTTTTTAGATTGCATTTAAATTAATTTTTGTAACCTTTTGTAATGCGATTGGTACTCCAACTAACTACAAGCCATCGCATTACAGAAATTTTTAAAATACTAATGTGAGTGTGTGTATGCCAGTGTTTACAAGTGTGTGCATGTGACTCTGTGAGTGCATGTGTGTAATTGAGATATGCGGATTTGAGCGACTGCATGTGTATATGCACTCGAGTGCGTGTATGTAAGTGCTAAATTCCAACCACTCACATTTCAGCCTTCAGTTACAGCAGTCAAACAAATGCAGCTCAATTAAAGGTGACAAAGCAAACAGCCTATGGATGGCTATTATTTGTATACACTAACCATGTTTCTGATGGATGATTTGTTTAGGTTAATTATGGTTGTCTAGTTTACATAGTTTACATACTGAACTGAGTGATATTGGTTATTGACAGATCAAAGAATGCAGGCATTTTGAATGTTTCAGGATACACTAAAAAAATAAAAAGTTGTGTGAAGTGTGCATCAGCCAGTCATATATCAGCAGACAGGGAGTCAGTTTTCAAAAATTAATTTCTTCCCGGGTATTGACAGGTCAAAGTTTTCATTTTTATTTACTAGCTGTGGATGTCAGTATATGGCTGTTGCATATAGGAAACCATTAAGTATGGTATGCAAGATTGCTGACCACACCATAAAGCCAGAAGCAAGCTATAAAGAAATTACAACGAGAACTTGTTCAAAAGTAGGGTAATTAACAAGGTTATAAATCTGAATTTAAAGTATCATTGTCTAGATGTATGCATATATTAGTATATAGATGTTTATCAGTTTTGTGCTTTGGTATGCCTATTTTTTTAAGTTCTTTCTTCCATTTGTGACTGATTATTTTTCCCCTTGAGCTGTAGTCTGCCAATTCCAATTTATCATATCTTTATGGCCTTGTTACCATACAAATATTTTTTATGCTAGAATATGTTGTTTCTCTAGAACAGAGATGTTGTTGTGAATACTATAGAAAGGACATTAAAAAATATCGGACTCAAAAAATGGTGCAATTCAGCTTCAAGTGTTTTTGAGTATTACCATTTGAATTTTAGGAGCTTCAAGGAAAAAGATACAGATATACATGTGTACTATGCCTGTGATAACTGGTAACATGTACTAGCAGAATCTTTCTGTCTTTTACATAGTTTACTTTATGATATGGCAAATGCTTCCTTGTAAGAATTATAAACACAGCCTGTGCAGGCAGCATTATGTTTACTTCACTAACAAGTTTCAGTCATTTACTGTAGTCGAAACTATTTCCAGTTTTCTTCCCTACCAGACTAGAACTGTCAAATTATTTTTGTAAATGCAGTTCTACTACAGTTTACTTTACAATTTCCTCTCTACCAGCTATCCCCACCGTGCATGTTTTGTGTGTGATTCCTACTGATGGTTGTGGGTTTGTGTGTGATCCCAGTGATCTAACTGATGTGCTTGCCTTGGTGTGGAACTTTATTTATCACCATCAAAACATGTGCCGTTTAACAGTGCTAAGAATTTTCATGAGATCGGTGAAGGAAGGTAACAGTAAATTCATCTAACATAGTGACTAATTTAGGCCTTTTTATTTTGTGTGCTGCATATATAAGATACTGTAAGCTTGATGTAAAGTGTAATAGCAATAGATATGCAGCAGTACTACTTATATGGGGAGTGGGTAAAAACGTCTGGCTCTGTTGATCAAAAGTAACACACATGAGGAATAGACCAAATATATGACACAAAATCAGGGACAGTCAAACATATGCTCTGATCCTTCGACCTCTTAGGGCAAGAATCTGGAGAAATTGTGAAAAATTCGAAATCATGAGCAAATTTTAAACTTTATTCTTGTCACCAAAGCAATGGATGAAGGTAAAAAAAGTAAAAGGAAATACCAAAGGGCTTTGACAGACAAAGTTTGAGATGACTGCAAGCTAGGAGCAGTTATTGAATTGACATAAATTATTGAATGCAGGAAGGTTTGTCCCAAACAATAACTGGTGCCAGAATCATGAATTGAAATTATATGCCAAAAAATACATTATCATATCCATTGGGAAGTCATCTACTCCAGGGAACTGCTAAATTGATAATGCCTCCTGAGAACTGACCCAGTTGTTTGTCATTTGGGAACCTGTGTGTATAGTGACTTATCTTTTGACCAACATGTTCCCAGAATCATAAGAAAGTCTTTCTATATTGCATAGCTTATAAACAAATTGATTGTAACTAGGTCTAGAGATGTTATTGCCCCCTTTTACAAAGCCCTCATTAGGTGAACCATTTGGCATCCATCTGTCCAGACCCATGCAACAATTGGAATATACCCGCAGAGATTCCTTACTAAAAGGATACAAGTCCTAAACAATAGGTCTTGCATTGACCACCTCAAAGATTTATCACTATACTCAGTATCATACACCGTGCTTAGAGGTGATGTGTCTGGCATACAAGGCATCCTCCAACCTAACACAGATGGACCTACTGAACATCAGCAAGTCAAATGGCATCAGAAATATTCAGTCCAGGTATTTAAACTGAATGTTGTGGAGAGATGGATATATATCACAGAGGCTACCACTATTCCAGAACAGAGTATCCATTCAAGTAAAACAAAGCTCATCCCTGTCCATATTCAAATGCAACTTGGATCTAAGGATGGGTAATAGAAAATGTACTCCAGGATTGCACCTCATGCCACTAGTGGATAGTGGAAGTTCCTAAATGCTGAATCCCTTACATGGGTCCCCTCAAATTATCTATGGTATGATCACAGTTATTCTCACTAGGGCTAATATATAATTATCAGCCATGGGATAGGTAAGACCAATCAGGAAATGTTAACTGAAGCACCAAAAGGGAATTGGTTAAGCTTAAAATGTCATCCAAGTGAAATTATGTTGTGGTAGTAAATAGTTTTAAAAAATTGCCCTTTTTAGATCACCAAGTGCCCCTCTCACCGTCCACCCCCCTCCCCAATCTTCAACAGTTTACGGCACCTATAAGAAAAACTGAAATGTTAAGAAAGCAAGGCTATGGGAAAGAATAACAGAGCAAAATGCACAGGGAAAACTTTAGCTTCATGTAGGTAGTATTAGTTTTTACAGTGCAACAGGAAAATGGCAGTGCATTGTAAAGATTAAACTGAAAATATTAGATACCCTCCCTAAATCATTACTTAATAACCAGTTTTATTTGTTTCATGCCTACCTGACATAGGTTCACAGGTTCATAGGTAGTTCATAGGTAGGTACTAGGCTATCAGCCCAAGGGCCTAAGTAAGCCTAGCTAACAAGGTTCCCTGGCTTATGCCACCCAAGAAAGTTATTTGACTGTGCCACTGTCAAGCAGAGCCACAGAAGTGATCCCCGGGGTATATTTCCTATTTCCCATCCACTCATCAAGATTTTTCTTGAAGAGTGCTAATGAGGAACTTTGCTTGACATAGATGGGTAGCTTGTTCCCGAGTATGGGAAGTCTCTGGGACAGGAATCTATCCCTCCAGCATGTCCTGTTTCTTGTGGTGACAAGGTTTAGGTCCCTAGAGTGTGTAACTTGGAGGAATTGGGATTTCTTTAGGTGTGGCATGTCCAATAGCTCTGGGTTTGACATAGCCTTATATGTTAGGCAGAGATCACCTCGGAGTAGGCGATATGCTACAGAGTAAAGCTGGAATTTTTTGAGTCAGTCAGTGTACAGCATCTGTTTGAGGCCAGTAATCCTCTTCATGAAGTACTTTTGTGGCCTTTCCAGCTACTGCAGATGTCCTGTGAGGTACATTCCAAAAGGGGCGTTGTACTCTATAATGGATCTAATGAGTGTCAAGTAGAGGGGAACAATGACCTCTTTTTTACTGGATGAGAACCCTTTTGTGATGAGGTGTGCCACGTAGAAGGAATTCCTGACTACTGTGGCCATGTGATTATCAAAGTAGAGACTACTGTCCACCTGGGTCCCAAGGTCTCTTATCACACATTCAGTGTTAAGTAGACTGCTGCCTATGTGGTAGCTCATGGGTACAGAGTTTTTACCAAAAGGGATGACAATGCACTTTTTGGCATTGAGCTTGAGGCCATGGCTCTGACACCAGGCATCTGTCTCAGTGAGGCCCTTCTGTAGGCAGTCCACATCATTTGGGGACTCGACTATGGCTCCTAGTTTGCAGTCATCTGCGAACTTCATTAGTTAGAGGCCTTCTCTGTTAGCCTGTACTTCAGAGAAGTAGATGCCAAACAGGAGAGGTCCCAGGACTGAACCCTGTGGTACTCCACTTGTCACTGGTTTGAAGTCAGATTTGGAGTCTGCAACTTTTACATTGTGGGTTCTGTCAGTGAGCCAGCTGGCAACCCATTTTGTGACATAGGGATTTATACCTAGTTTAGTGAGTTTAGCTATAATTCCAGAATGGGGGATGGTGTCAAAAGCCTTGGCGAGGTCAAGATAGGCTGTGTGAACTACCTTACCCTCATCTACGGCTTTAGTGACTGCCTCAAAGAAGTTGATCAGGTTCAGGAGGCATGATCTGCCTTTCACAAACCCGAACTGAGTGGGGTCCAGAGTTTGGAGGTTACCAAAGTCTTTGTTTATGAGCTCCAGGATGATACATTCCATGGCCTTACAGACCAGACTTATCAGGCTAATAGGGCGATAGTTCCCGGGATCAGTGGTGGGTCCCCCTTTGTGGAGTGGGATAACTGTTGCTGTGCACCATTCAGTGGGCACAAAGCCTGATGTGAGGCTATGATTGAATATGGTGCTTAGGGGGGGAGCCAGTTTGTTCTGAAGTTCGTGTAAAATGCAGCCTGGGATGTTGTCTGGTCCCATAGATGCTGTGTTTTTGGCTTTAGAGAGGGCAGCTTTTACTGCATAGTTGTGATTACAGGGACTCTGCATTCTTCCTGTATAGACATAGGCCCTTTAAGGGGTGAGAGGGGGGGTAAAATTACCACTGAACCTATCTGCCAGGATGTTGGCAATATCAGTTGGTTCTGTAATTTTCATGCCATTGTGCTGTAACTCAAAGCAGATCTGGGTGTTGCCATTGAGATTCTTGACATAGCTATAGAAGGCTTTGTGGCTGTCCTTAGAATCAGTGGCAATTTTGTTTTCATAGTTAGCTTTGGAGGATCTTATAAGGGATCTGAGCTTCTTACTGAGGCTGACCAGGGAGCTCCTCCACTCATGGGATTTTACTCTCTTTTGCAACAGTTTCTTCCTTTTGTTGTACAGTTTGTTTATGGCAGGGGACCACCAGACTGGTTTCCTTTTTTGGAGGATAGCGTCTTGGTTCTGTTTCGGATAGCACGATCCATGCACTCATGTAAGTGCTTATAGAGTCGTAACTGTATTGTCCATCTGCATGAGTGTCATGAAGTTCACCACTTCTGTCTTAAGAAGCATAAAGTTGGCTTTGGAGAAATTCTTTACCATGGTTTCCATAATGGGGGGTGGGGGGCGGGATGTGGATATCTAGGGTGATTAGCTTATGGTCAGATCGGACCAACCAGGAGTTGACTTCAGGTGTGGAACACCGATCACTCATGTTGGTAATGACTAGGTCTAGGATACTGTTGTCCCTGGTGGGGGTGTGGATAAGTTGATCTAGGGCATTGGAATTTATGAATTCCAGAAAGCGTTGAGCAAAGGAGTTGGTACATGAGTAGAGAGACATGGGTATGGAACAGCATAACAAGGATATTTTAAAGGCACATGTGGTGTTATAAAGTAGAAGTTAAGGTCCTTGATTACTTATGTTGTTAAAATCGCTTCACAGAGATGACATTGAAAATGCCATGCTTTTCTTCTGCAACCATGACAGATGGTTTTATTTATCTGCAGTTTATTGTTCTCTTTCTTATTTGGTGGATGGTAGAGCTCATGCTGTTAGGTCAAAAAATTTAAACAGATGTTAACAAGTCCAGGAGATTAAGTCATTCATTTCATCCATTGTACCTGCACCTCATGCTATAGTGCTCTGATTACAGCAGACCAGACTTCTGTATCTGCAACTAAAGTCTCTGGGATATCATGGAGGATTCCCATGAATATGCAGGCAACCTGAGATATATTTCCTCCAGAGTGCATCAGGTCTGTTCAAGAAATATTTAGTCCCCACTGTATGTACTGTTTCTGTTGTGGGGTCTTACAGTACAGTACAGTAGCTAGGGCAGCATAAAGAGGTCAGCTGCCCAAATGTAGATGTTAGGGGGTACAACTTGCACTTCAGAAGAGGAGCCAATTAGGTACAAGTGTTGTACCAGCAATCATTTAAGTAGTCTCATCTGATAGTGTGGCTGCTTAAATTAATGTCTTTAGATAGTATAACTGTGGAAAGTAGCTAGTACAAGTTATTTGCTACTTTGCTACAATTCAGAAACTCTCTGGATTTTTTTCCCTTTTGGTCTTCAGATTGAGATGACTTTTTTGAACCACAACATTGGTCCCAAGTCTGGGAACTACTCAAGATGTCAAGCGAGCCAGCTACACCTCTGTTACAAACAGGTAGGCCATTGAGATTACACTAGCTAAGCTTGAAAAGGTTTAGCTCTACTCTTGATCAGTAGCAAACTATGATCCTATAAAGCTGAAGAAGGTATATGACAATGTCTGCTGACATGTCTTATGGAAGAAGCTACATCAATATGGTGTGCCAGGGTCACTACTGAAGACAATTCCTTCCCTGTATTTGAGGAATCTTGGCAAACTCTAGTGATTGCCACCCCACTCCCAATATCTGTAAAAAGACAAATAGATGACCTGCTGTTTCACTGCCAGAATGGAATCAACATTGCTCCTTCTGAATCAGATGATCAGCTATTGGATGAACTCTCCTGTGCTTCACCTGACATACACTTTTCAAAATATGTATGTAACTGGACCTCACCCTCCTGTTCCCCAGTCTGAAAACTGAGGCCACTATTCCAGGCTTCCTATCATAGCCACTGTCCTATTCCTCCAAGTGATGCTGACAAGGCATGTTAACCATGCTATCACAACAATGTTGAGCTACTAGACTTAGCTACCAATTTTCAGAATCCCACACAAGCTCTTTCCCTAGTGCTGATGTGAAATGGGTTGCTTGAAGAACCAATTTCCATCACCATGGTCTCACTCCTAGATGCCATTTCTAAATAATCCAAGTGACGTTCACCAAATGTCTTGTGGGTAGTCAGCACACTCTGCAGCTCTATGCAGCTTTTTCAGGCTAAACCTGGATAGGCTACATATACCTTCCATCATACATATACTTGCTAAGGAGCAGAACTCTTATACCTAATTTCTAGGGCAGATCTTGTTCTACTTGATGGTCTAAAATTATTTAAGTGAACTTTCATGGGGATATTCTTGATCAATGTTTTTTCTGGACCCTACAGCGGTTTGCCACCAGAAACATAAAGCTACTAATAACATAGCTCTTTGGATTACAGAACAACACAAAACTTGCCATCCTGATAAGATCACAAATACATTAAATCGCACGCAAATTTAATTCATGAATTTCAGATGCTACTTTATAAGTGCTGAGTATTTCACAGTTCTCTAATGCTATGATTATTTTTCTAACTCATTCAGATTAGATAGACTTGTAGGCCAACCCTTATGCATATCCACATTTAAGTATATATATATATATATATATATATATACCTTTATTGCGCTTAGAAGACTCACTCATTAAAGAATTCTTTAGTGACCTGTTGGAAAGTCTATAAAGAACAACACTCGGACAGTGTCTATACTATCAACAATACCACAAACCAATGCACTGATAAGAAACCACAAGGGTAGATTAAATGCAGGGCTGGAGGGCTAGTCCAAAGAGAAAATTCCAATTCCCAGGTCAGAAACAACTGTGCAGTATAGTTGTGAAAGTAATACATAACTGCATTCTAGGTATGCAGTTTGTATGCATCATCTATTCAGGTGAGCTGCACAGCCTGCATGACAATGCTAACACAACTTGGAGATGGCTATACTCTACAAGAAAGCTGTATACTGAACCCACATTATATCAAGGTAAAATATGTCATAAATGGAGACAGACCATTGTGCTATGATTTCTGCTGGCAGTGTTTATAGTGTTAGATTTGCAGACCTGAGCCACCAGTATGCGAAAAAACACCCACACACCCTACTTTATCTGTTTATATATTTGCCTTTATGTATAAACAGCATCAGTTTTAGGGTGTTGCTATAACATAAAGATAAACTATAAATAATATCATTAATAATACTGAGTTCACTTTGTACTCAAAAGTGGATTTCATAATTGGCTATGGAGTTGGTGTTATTCAAGGGGATCCAGCATGTGTCAGCTTGGGATGAGATGGCTGACAAGTCTTCCTTCTTTACCAGGGATGCCCTTTACCTCTCATACCAAGGGATTTGCATTCTGGCTAAAGCTTTTGCTGTCCCCATAGTGCTCTTTTAGGCACAATCCATCTGAAGGAGACTCCAACCTAGTCAGTTCTAATTTGGAACAGATGACTGTGGCTCTACTTAATTCAAGGAGTCTTAATAAAAATGTCTGAACATGAGGCATCCCTGCAACTTGAACACATTCATATAAGTATAGTTATAGAAACATGCTTTCAGAACAATGACAGCAGTCCCTCTGTTCCTGGGTACAATGTCTTCAGACCCACTGGCAGTTGTGGGAGAGCTGCTGCCAGTTGTGGAGGAGAATCAGTATTTGTCAAGGATATCATCACCTCATGATGCATTTCTTGGGACACCTCTTGTGAACTCCTAGAAATCCAAGTCACCCTAAACAAGACTAATTACCACTCCATAGCTATTTATAAAGCACCCACTTTATCCCCTTATGAGCACAATAGCTATCTTAAGACATTAGTCTAAATTCCCATTAAATTCAAGATCTTTCTACTGAAGGACTTCAACTACCCTTCAATAACCTAGCTAACATATACTGCCAATGATTGGCATGCTCTGTGCTTCTTTGACATTATAAAAGCTAACTCTCCTTCACAAATAGTTAACCATCCTACTAGGGGCCCCGATATCCTTGATCTAATCCTTACAATCATCACCACTTCTTGCACAGCTCCATATGTATCATCATTGTGATGAAAGGAGATACTGCCAGCACAACTAGCTGGAATTTTGTAAATAATTATATATCATTGGTGAATATTGAAATCATTTATATAAGATGCTTGTTTTACAAATGTACTAGTACTGTATGTCATGTGTATAGCAAACTGCTTGTACAGACATGTGTGTTGAAAAGGTGCTTGCAAAGTGCTGTTTGAAATGTAACCACGGTATGCCCTTTTGGAAGAGAACAGAAATGCACATGCAATATTATAACAAAATGTATATATTTTAACAGTGGAAACTGGAATACAGGAGGCAAACTTTAGAAAAATATTTGAAATTAAATTACTTTATTGGACACAGTAAAGAGGCTATCTCTCAAGTTTTCAATGCAGCTAGAAACACAAAGTCTGTACTAGGAAGCTTTCTGTATTATCCATGGAGTGAACTAATTGCTACTTTTGAAGCATGAAGGAATGCAATCATTTTATGACTTCCAGCATCTGCCAAAGATTTGAGGAAAAGCCCTTGTCTGTATATTTTTAAAGGTAGATGCTAAATGCTGCCAGATTCTAGCAATGGGGGTTTTGGTCTGGGAACTACAAGTCAGATGACCAGAAATGATGCAATTCTACAAGTTATCCCAGCAGTAATATTTTAGATATTAATTTGAGAAGTCTGTTAATGAGGCAGAGCATTCTGTATTTGGTCTTGGATCTGATAAGAACCATTCACCACAACATCTGCCTTGTTCTAATAAAGTAAGTTTCTAGAGAACAGTTTAATTCTTTTAGGTACAGTCAGGAATATGGTGAAGCTTAGTTTAGATTTTATTTTGCTTTATTAGTGTGAGCCTGTACTGCA
Organism: Protopterus annectens; assembly: GCF_019279795.1. NCBI lineage: Eukaryota > Metazoa > Chordata > Ceratodontiformes > Protopteridae > Protopterus > Protopterus annectens. The sequence continues at coordinate 1,127,899,394 of NC_056725.1, read as the reverse complement.
ATGTTATTTTAAATATTTCCTTTGGTTTTGAACTCTGATGTAACTATGATTATATATTTAGTATTGTCTTGTTCTTTTATTATTTATTATTAAATATATTTAAATATCTTATTGTGGCTAATTTCTAAAAAGATATTCAGGTTTTGAGAGTACTTGCATATTTATTTGGTGACACTGTATGGACCACTCCTAATAGCCTTGCTCTTGGTCAAACTACCATTTGTATTAATATTAATATTACACAGTAAAATTGGACACCCTTTGTTAAGGGCCCTAAAGTAGCTGATAAGGAGTGATTGGTGGCAGTGAAAACTACCTTATAGTCTGTGCAGAAGGTGCATAGCTAGTAAACCTGTGCCAGCCTTTCCTAGGTGTGTGTGTGTGTGTGTGTGTGTGTGTGTGTGTGTGTGTGTGTGTGTGTGTGTATGTATGTGTATGTGTGTGTGTCTTTTATCTGGCCCATCTAATTTCTAAAGGTATCTCCACTAGATCCAAAGAAGTCTTAATTCCCCTTTACTCATATCTTATCAGACCCATTATTGAATATAATGTGCACCTTTTGGCATGTGTTTATCTAAACATATCACACAACTTGAAAGACCTCAGAAATTCATAACTAAAAAAATCAGTGGCCTCAAAAATCTTAGCTATCAGGTGAGACATTAAAAAGAACAATCTCAACAATGCGCTATACAAACACATAAAAGAACACCCTGGTCATCAGTTTAAATTCAGTGCCCTGGAACAGATAGGAAACAATGACAGGGGGGTCCTTCTGACATTTTTTTAGAGTATCGAGAATTAATGTGGCAGCTTAAGTGCAATGCAACATACCCCCTTGGCTTAATGAAACTGTTTCCATCTCCAGCTATTAAAAATGCAATTTTATTAAGGACATTTTAAGCTAATAGATTGTGAAAGAATTAAGAGGTTATATATTGTCATTTATTTCTGAGAATTTGATTATTAGCTTTGTACAGGTTTTTATATGTTTTATCATCTCAGTTTGCACAACACAGCTCTGTCTGTTCTAAAAGCTGCTTTCAATGTTATGTATAGAAAATTATGTTTTTCCTGCTGCTAGTATTATAGGGAATTTATCATTAATTTCAGTTTTTTAAATAATATGAACATACACCTTTTAAAATTAATTAATTGTTTAACTAGTGTAAGTCATGTGACAAAAGTGCATATTTAACAAGTGGTTCAGTGTGCTTTTTTGTATTCTGAAGAAGTCAATGCTGACAGCTGATGAAAGCGCTTAATATAGGTTTCTGGTTTCTGTCTGTGAGCCGTATTGCTTGTTCTTATTTTATGTATTCAGTTTATTTTTGTTTTGTTCATGTTCTCTGTACTCAGTCTCTTACAGACTCCTTCGTAGAAATGTATGTCTAGCCTTTCATGCCAACAAACTTCCACTATATGGCAAGCACAGCAGTAGCCTTGTCACCTTCAAGGTAAGCCTAGATAATTTGATGGGCAGCCTCAAATCCTCTCATGCTGTATTTTATCTTGCCCACATTGAGGCCAGGGGAAATTATGAACAGGGTTTTTGGCTCACCTTCAAATGGTCTGCATTTAGCTGTTCCTATTTTCAAGGATGTCCTTGATATTCTCTTAGGGGGGGATTCAGTAATCCTCCATGTAAGACTAACTAAGTCTTACTTGGAAATGGCCGCCTAAGAGTATGACATCAGCGCGCCATGCATATTCATGAGGGCACGCTGACTCAACTCTAAGGCTAACACGGACCATGTAGGAGTGCAGGGGGTGTGTCAGACTGCCGAGCAGTCCCAATATCCACACCCCTGCAAGTGCCTAAATCTGCAAATATCATCTGATATAAGTGAGTCCGCTCAAATGTGTATATCCCCAACACTACACTCCCCCACATCCAAACCCCCTTTACAAATGAAATAAAATGTAAAACATTTTTTTTTCTTTTATTCCCAAAATAGCTGCCCGTATTTGCGCGTGTGTGTGCGGGTGTGCCCATTGCTTAGCTACAGTAAGCAGTTTAGACATCGGAGAGGATAATAAACTACTAATATGCAAATAAAGCCAAATAGCAATAGTGTAGTGATGGAGCCGTCTCACAAAGAGGAGGCATTCCTGGTTCGAGTCCCACCACTCCCCTTTCCATTTTCAGTAGGAAATCTGTGCATATAAATAATTCCTGACATTTACCTTTTAAATTTTATTAAAATGCATTGAAATGGCCTATGTAGTAGTGAACGATATTTTACATATATATAAGAAGGTGAAATGGTCATGCATACTAGTGAATGCATAAGTAACCTATCTTAAGCAATGTGAAGCACTGCTAAGCAACGTTTACCAGTATTAAGCACATTTAAGAATAATTGCCCATAGTTTACCACTGCTTTAACTAGTGCAATGGCTTTGCCCGGAGCTGTGCATTGCGCCAACTAGCGCAACATTGGGCAACGTCGGGCAACGTAGGGTAACATAGAGCAACATTGGGCAAAGTAGAGCAAAGTCTGCTAAATACAGTCACACCTCCTAGCCGGTCAGGCCAGTAGTAAAATAAAAAGCAATGACAGGCTTTAAACCCAGGATACTGTGCCCCATAATCAAAGTATTGAATCACTAAGCCATGACAGCTTAGCATAAACATGCACTGTTAGCATACATATACTTATAATTGGAAGTTTAACCATTGCTAAGCAGGTTTGCTGTTAGCTGAGATTTTTCAAAAATGGCCAATCACAAATAAGTGCGGGAAATGAGGCATATTTAAGCTCCATAGGCAAGAATACTCGCCATAACTGATTGTAGCTCCCATTTGCAGTCAGAATGGCAGGTGCTGGAGAGGGTACTCGCTTTACAGTGCAACGGTGGGGCATCAAGGAGTCAAAATACATGGTTTGGCTCCTTGTCCACCATCATGAGTCAAGACTCCTGCAGGGCCAGTTCCAAGAGACGGAGTACAAAGTGGAGGCTTGGAACTGGTTAGTTCATGATCTCACCAGTGCCACAGGCATCCCTCGTACTGGTGAGCAGGTCCGTCACCACCATGCAGACCTGAAGAGATGGAAGCAGGACCTACTGAACCGATGGATACAGGAGGCCCATGACAGTCAAGATGCCCCACTACTGAGTAGGTAGCCATGGAATGAAGTATGTGAGAAATGCTATTGTAGTCTATATAATGGATAGGTATGTCTCAATATCCATTAATTTACTTCACAGCTGCAGGTGTCCATGCTGTGAATCAGCAAGCCTATGCAGATAGGCTGATAAGGCTGCACCACCAGGCAGGTTAGTAATTATTCTGCATGTATTGTTATATAAAATAAGTGAGAGAGCCTGAAAAAAAGTGTTGTAGCACAATAATAACGCCATAAAATGCCCTGAATAATTCCTCTGCATGTACTGTTATATAAAATAAGTGAGAGAGCCAGAAAAAGAGTGTTGTAACCCATTAATAAAGGTACAATAAGTCCTGAATAATACCTCAGCATGTACTGTTATACAAAATAAGTGAGCGAGCCTGAAAAAGAGTGTTGTAACCTATTAATAAGGGTATAATACATCTTGAATAAGTCTTCTGCATGCACTGTAATATCAAATAAAAGAGAGAGCCTCTAGAAAAGTGTGTAATGTGATTAATAAAGGTATAATACCTGGAGTGTGTCTGTGTCAGTTACTTTGAAATGTTGTTGTACTCTTGCATTATATAAATAGTACTGTTGTAGTAAACGCTGTCAACCCACAGTTGGGCAGTCCCATATAAAGTGGATGAAGGGAGTGCCAGTAGCTGTGAAGTATATATACAGTCCTCAACAGCTGGTTAATGGCTGGCATGCATAGGTAAATCTGGCACACGAGTAGCTTGTTAATGTGTTCCCCAGAAATGTGAGTGTGCTGCTAGAAATGTAAGGGGCTGTAGAAATATAACTGAAAATGTCACGTGAACACATCCAGATATGTAGATATATAAATATAAATAAAATAAAAAAATATGTAGCAGTAACATCTGCATCCTGGACAGTTAGTATGTCAGATATAGGTCAGGTATATAATGAACTAGCCAAACCCATTACACAACCTAATGCACGTTGCCTAGTGCAATAATACATGTAGGGATATACACCTGCAATCATTAGGAATGTAGTGTAAACTATAAGTACATATAAGATGTTAATGGAGGTATCTTTTTACACCCTACTGTATGTGCATAAACAATACAATTCCACCCCTCAATGGGTATGTGTAATCTCAAAACATTTGTTGGGACATATGTCCTATTGTTCTATAAATATTTGCATTTACTTTGATGCATGTGCCCTGTTCAAACACCACAATCTTGGTGGCCTGTTGCCACCAATCATTCCTGCATGCTGTTAGAATGTGCACTGTCGTTCAATATATGCATGTGTTATGCTTGCTGTTCAACTGTTGGAACCCTGGTGTGTGTTTGGTTAATGGGAATATTACTGCATGCTGTTACAACTAATTTGGAATGCTGTTGTCTATGTTGTCATTAAATACACCTAAACACAGAACGTATGGGAAGGCCGGTCCCAGTGGACCCGCCTGTCCCTCCTCAGCTGGCGATTGCACCTGGCACCAGCAGGTCCAGTGCCCAGCCCGGGCTCCCCTCCTCCATTGGTCCTGTGCCACATTTGGATGGAAGTGCTGCAGGGGATGGGGCTCGTCCCCCCCATGCAAGCATGGGTGGAGAAGGGCCACCTGTCACCCTCCAAAGGGTCCGGGCTGTGATGCATAGGGAGATCCAGCATTCAGTCACTGATCCCCTATGCCAGCTCGAGGCAAGAGTGGCATGACTCACGAGTGAGCCTGACCCTCCTACACATCCCCAAGCACAGCCACCCTCCAGGCTGTGAAGGTGCAGTGGTGACTGGCAATGGGTGGGGATCTCAGTTCCTCTGTTACCATCTATGGGCTCATGGGCTTGCGATTTCCAAACATCCTTCCCCATCAATTGTGTTCACTCACCGCATGTGTCATATTCCACCCCTGTATGCATCTTGTTTGTCTTGTCTGTTTACCTCCCCAACCTACCTCCCACAACATATCTACTTCCCCTACCTCACGTTCCACTCTCACCTGAAAAAAAAAAATGGGCAATCTGCTGCCACAAAAAAATCATGCCCCATACATAGCTGCCCATTTTGCACACATCCGCTGGACATGTAAACTGATAAATATAATTGGCAGTACAACATACTTTGTTGTCCTCACCCCTCTCTCAGGGGTGGAAGGTTTCAAATTTCACTCCAAATTTCTAAAATATGCACAGCTGTTGCTGGTAAAGAAATGGACAGCTATGTACCTTCCCTACACCCATCCTGTACATCCCGAGCTGGTTTCCCTACTGTCTTTCCCTCTTTGTGCCCCCTTTTTCACCACTTTCCTATCTCCCCATTTTCTTTTCTTTCAAAGAAATTAGCACGGGGGTTAGTGGGAGTAAGCACTTTTAAGCAGTAGTAGGCGGGGGCGTGCGAGTGTGCACTTATGTGCGCTTAGCTAAGCATCGCTAAGCATCGCACAAACTTGTGCAAACCCGCTTACAACTGTTTAAAAGTGCCTTAGTCACTCTGCATGGCAGGGCCCTTGTTCTACTGAGCAGCAAAATAAAACACTTCTGTCAGTCTCGAACCCCGGACACACTACACTGCATGAAGTACCACTAAGCCACAGAAGACATACAACAAGTTGGTGCTGTAATAAATATATCATGCATTACAATGAGTGAATGTAAACGGAAAAGAGGAATGCCAAAACACAAATCTTGTTCTGTGGATCTTTACCAGCAGTTGTTGTGGAATTGCATGACATGACTGTGAAAAGAGAACTAGCCATTCTAGCAGGGAATAATGTTACAGTAGCACTTTACAAACCCCACACAGTATCAGAGCAGGATAAACACTGGCATATTTGAATAGGACAGAGGCCATACTTCCCAACTGTGACTGCTTTTCAGGGATGTCCCTGATTCGTAAACAAATGTTAGCTGTGTCCTTCTGAATCCCTCTGAAAAGTACAGACATTAGGCAGAAAAGTGGGGAATTACACTTAATGAATAATGCCAATAAGTAAGAGTAGAACTGCTTGCACGTCAGAAAAGGTGTATTAATACATATGCTCTGATTCTCTCACAGTCTCAGCTTAATGTCTGTAATATATTACAGGTGTACCTCACTTATACGTACCTTTCCCTGAGGCAGTTCAAATATATACCTGAGTGTATCAGAGGCCTGGCAGAGGCAGAAACACACAGGCATATCAGCTTTTCTGCTGTTACACACTCTGCAAATAGCTTTGGAAGGAGTTCCACAAGCATACCCTTATGTAGGAGTACAACACAGAAATATCAAAGGACGCAGCCATGTACTGGTAGCAATCAACTGTGACAATGCCATTGTTCCACTGCTGAAAAGATTGGTGTGGTGCACAGACAAAGAATAATAGGCTAGCCTCTGGCTACATCTGGATATGTCCACAGGTGGGAGCTATGCGACAGACTACTTGCCTTGATAGACTAACAGGTACACAGTAACCCTGTATGTTCAGCAAGATAAACATCACAAAATAATAAATAATGCTCTCTGTACTTCTGCACCCCTACCCAAGAGTACAATATACCTGTGTATTCAGGCTCTACCAAGGATGTAGGTAGGCATACTCAATACTGAAATCTGTCCAGTTGTCTTGAGCAGCCTGTGCTAATGTCAACACAAAAAACCACAAACTGTTCAGAAGTGAGTAAATTAATATTTACAGTATAGTAGTTCACAAACAGTTCATGTACCAGAAGAATACATTGCAATAACTACTTTTGTATGGCAGTTAATTGTCTAATTAGAAAAGAAAGTACATACTCCCATGTATCTTTTGTTAGCATTTGGAGGGGTGAGTAAAATTCTACACTGACAAGTGTCTACTGGAAGCAGCAACATTCAGGTTTGAGTACAACATGCAAATCACTGGCTACAACCCTTACTTCAGATATAAGAAGTATACTAACCTTCTGACTGACACAACGGTGTCCACAGCAAACAAGCATGAGTCCCACTTTGGAAAGCTGAAAAGGCTATGCCTACCTAACTTAGCATTTTATAGCAGTGGGCTGCTATGACAGTGAGTACTGCTATTACCACACACCAGGCTGCATGCAATTACTAAATGGTAGGCACCAATTGGTGCAGAGGCCATCACATGCACATGTGCAGATACCTAGAAAAGCAGGCTGTACTTGCTTTACACACATGCAATAATATCATTGCAGCAACAGAGAGAGAGAGAGATAGTGAGAGCGAGAGAGAGACAGAGACACAGACAAAGAGACAGAAACAGACACAGAAAAAGAAAGAGCAACATCCCGAAAACCCGAAAAAACAAACAAAAAAAATTAATTAAAAAAAAAAATTACTTTAAAAACAGACGGGACAGAGAAATACAAAGGAAAGGTATGTAACACATATGTATTTGCTGGCATGTAGTAGATGTTTTTGAAGAGTACTCTACATACTGTGAATCATCCATATGTAGCAGCAGTACGTATCTATATGTATCTGTACATGTGCATAGGGCAAGGGACATGTTGCAACTGTTTGTGAAGGGTGGATATATATGTGTTGTTGAAGGTTGTTATGTGCATATTTCTATGTAGGTTGTAGTGTGTGGCAAAGAAAACAGCATGCAGTGCTGGTATATGACATGTGGTGGTTAAACACTGTGGGTATGATTTGTCAGTTTTGCAGTGTTGCAGCCAGTAAGGCCTGCTAAAGCAACATGGGCTGACGACACCTTCAATGCATTCTGCACAACACTGTGCAATATTATTACATAACTGTATATCTCACAACTGTCGCATAATTGATATTCTCACCAATGGATGTTTATATGTATGTGTGTATGCATGTGTATGTGTACATATATATATATATATATATATATATATATATATCTATATCTATAGAGAGAGAGAGAGACACAGGGTCATACTTCCTGTGACAGGTGCCTGGTGACCACGGCATGGACTGAAGCTCAGTGTTGATACTGCAGTGCCATCTCTTCTTGCCAAAACACTGTACCCATTAACTACCACATAGGTGGTAGTCTACCTAATGCTGAAGGTGTGATAAGGGAACATGGGAAACAGGTGGACAGTAGCCTCCCCTTTGATAATCACAGTGCCACACTAGTCATGTAATCTGTCTAAGCAGTACACGTCATCACAAAAGGTGTGTCATCTGGGGAAATATATGTCAGTGTTCCCCTCTACTCATCACACTTAAAACCCATTATAGAGTACAATGCCCCATGTGGTATGTACCTCACATGACAACTACAGCAACTGGAAAGGCCACAGACATACCTCACAAAGAGTAATATCGGCCTCAAACAGATGCCCTATGCAGACCGACTCACAAACCCACAGCTAGACTGTGTTGCATACCGCCTACCCAGAGATGACCTCTGCCTAACATACAGAGCTATGTCACACCCATAGTTGTTGGACATCCTCCACGTAAACATATCACAATCCCTCCAAGCTACACGCTCTAGGGCCCTAAACCTTGCCAGCTCACTAATCAGCACATGCTGGAGGGATAGATTCCTATCTCAGAGACATGCCATACTCTGGAACAAACCACCTATTAATAGCAAACAAAGCTCCTCATTAGCAGTTGTCATAAATACTCCTGATGATTGGTTGGGAGATAGGAAATACACCCTGGGAATCACCTCTGTGGCTCTGGTTGACAGGGGCAAGTGAAATTAAATTACATGTGTGTCAAAGGCCAGGGTAGCATATGGCTAGGCTGCTGTAGGCCCTAGGGCCAATAGTGTATTACCTACCTATGACAAGATGTACACACACACATGTACTTAGTGCAGTAATTGCTATGTGAGGTTAACTGAGTGTGATGGTGAATGTGTTGGTGAATGTGTGCAAGGTCTGTAAAGGTGTAATAGCTTAGTGTAAAATTGTGTCTGTCATGGTAGTTTGTGTCCTTGCTGTGATCCCAGCAAAAGATGTGTATGCTATTGCTAGGCAGAAAGAGTAGTATGGCATACGTTGTGAGGTAGTCCCTTGTTGTCGACTGTGGTGTCCCATTGTAGGCTAAAGCAATACATGTATGCTTAATGAGTGGTACTGCTGGTGAATCCAACTCCCATATGAACTGTAAGCACAAAGCTGTAGGCCTACACAGCACAGTATGGTGTATGTTCACATTGCTTGGAAACACTGTTTTGTGTGTTCCTTGTAGTCCTCACAGATTACATACCTCAGGCATAAGGTTTTGTAAGTAGTGACACACAGTACTGTATGGTACACAGGTAAAGCTCATCTGGGTTGGCATACATTTTTGTGTTGTATGTATGTCTAATGTGTGTGTAATTATGCCTGTACCATGCCCTCAATCATATGTGTGTTACAGGGTATACGTGAGTATCTAGCAACATGTATAGTCTAGTACAGCAGTATGCCACCTATATTAACAACTGTGCACATATGTTAGGCAGGGGTTTAGCAGGGGTTTAACATCAACTACTAGGGTGGTATACTGGGAATACTGTAACTGTACTGTACATTCATTGCAATGGATGACATCTTTCTTTATGCATTAGCTTGATATAGTATAGTATAGTATATGTATATGAATTTTATATTTTAAATATGTGTACAATATGTGTAGAACCTGTGAGATCTATATCTTGTGAGATCAACAGCATGTTATAATTTCGGCTTTTATGTCTGCTGTTTTATGCTTTTATCTGTTAAACTTTTTTATCTGTCAAATAATTTTCATCTGTTAAATACTGGCAAACACTGTTAATTTTGATTAATCTTTATTTATATTTAGTGTTTATCAAATAATTACTAGAAAATGAAAGTTATGTTTTATTTAAGGTTTACAGTATTGGACACACGTTTTGGGACTCCAAAAAATTTTCAGTGTTTTTACACTGTTCTCTAGATGTTTCTTTTATACTGTTTCTCCAGTGTCTTACTAGTAATTATGTTATTATACAATTACATCATTAACCAATTAATCAATTATTCATTTAATTCCAGCTATATAAAGGATGGCTTTTTAGTGAAGAATTTGTACTCTGAAGATGCCCTATACGATTGTGGGTGAAAGCGCTTAGTACGGAGAATTGTTGTCGCATTATTGTATTTTTTATTTTTATTTCATTAAAAAGTGGAACCAACAAACCAGTTTTCTAACGGGTTATTGAATGACTTGTCAGCTTACTGGTTGTTCCAATATATATCTGATTTTGTGTTTTCGGTCTCTCAATATTCCGTTTTCATTCTGGTTGTTGGCAGTACTTTTTTAGTTTTATTTTTCGTTCCGTGACATGCATTTGTAGCCATCCGGTTGGAAGTTATAGTATACGTGACATTTTTGGACAGTACTACTGTTATTGGGTGTGTAATGGATCGTGTTATTTTGGAACACCTTGAATCCACACAAAAACTTATCAAGGCTCTACATGACAGAATGCAGAAGAGCCCAGTCACTAAAGAGATTATCGTTTCTGATTCACAGAAGCAGTTATACACTCTGCATTCTACTCCTAACACCAGTTTTCACAGACCGTCAGCTAGTAATTGTTCTAGGAGTCCTACCAGAGGAGGAGTCAATACAGGAAGTGACATTCGAGTGGATGTATGCTCGAACTCTGTGCAGAACACTAGGGGCGGACAGAATGGAGGCATGTTAGCCACAGTAGCAGGAAACGAAACTCATTATACAGAACTAAAACAATTTTTAGCAGCTCCTACACTACGTGACTGACAGCAGCAGAAAGGCAGGGACATGGGAACTCTTAACACACAATTTAAGGAGTTAGAACACATGCTACAGACCTACAAGTCAATCCAAATGGACAACGCATTTCTTGAAAGATCCTTGGAACTTCGACAAGTACCTAAAGGATTACGTGTTTTCAAATTACCTTATGGTTTTAAAGAAGGTACTGTTTTATTTGATGAGTTAACTGAACTATTTGATAAAACTGGACTGGAACTTTTAAAGCTAGTTATACGTAACAACAACTGTAAATTGACATCCTTAAATGAACAACTGTGCTTGTTAGATAAAAGTATTAAACAAGATTTGTTATATGAACACAACAAGTTTCGCTTAGAAAATATTTTTAAAGATATGGACAAATCTGTTAACAAAGGGTTAGATATCAAGAATCACAAACTTAGTAGGGACACTTCTGATTATAAGAACAAGAAGGTTTACACTCATTTCAAAGAATATAGGAACATGAAACGTTACACTACTACTACTGAGGCTGGTTATGGTAGGGAAGGGAATAGAGCCCCTTTTAATGAGACAACAAATAGAGTAGAAAACATGTTTGAAGAGGAAGGTCAGGGGTTTTTTTTTAGAAGAACCACCTCTCAGGAGATCAGAACGGATACGAGAGCGTTATGGCAGTCATAATTATCAGCAGAACAGAAATTATAACAGAACAGCACAGAGAGCCAATTCTTGGCAGAGATAAGTCCATGCCTTTTATTAGATCAAACCGACAAAAATGTTTTTATTACATCAGACTATGCCTTTCAGTTGCCAGATATTAATTGTTCTAACACAACAATTTATGGACACCGAGCATTAGAATATGATACAGCAGCAATTTCCGGTAGTATTGACAGTGACAATTATTGTTCCATTGTTACTGAGGGGGGTTTTAGTATATACAATTTTAAGGACAAAAAGTTTGATGAGGATTTTTTAGCTTTATTTAGAAGAGGTTTTACCTTTGTGCCTTCATTTAAATTAGATATAGGCAAACTACTAATTAATTTAAAACTATACAGTAGAATTTTGAATTTAAAAATCTTTTTTTCAAACAGCATGAATCACACTTCTGATTCTGGCAACTTCACTTTAAAACGCAGCAGCATATTTATACCCCCACAGAATTTCATGATTCACATTTTTGAAGCATTATGTGAAAACCAGATTAGGAGACTACTAACTAAAAAAACATACAACATGCAAAATTTGACTTCAGTGGAAGTATTTTGTCTGAGAGAATTAACTACGTCAGGCAATTATAGAATCATGAAACTGGACAAAGGGGGGGGTGTAGTTATAATGACAAATACAGATTACTACAATAAGATGACTAATATGATGGATGACAGTAACACCTACGAAAAAGTAAGTAAAAGTGAAATGTATAGAGCATACACAAAAATTGATTGGTTGTTATACGAATATTTAATGGATGGCATTATTAATAAGGATGAGTTTTCTTATTTATCAGTTGAGTTTCCAGTTATTCCATCCATTTTCGGAATTACTAAAATTCATAAGAATCCACAGAACCCCCCCATTTTGTCCTATTGTTTCAGCTAGAGGATCCAAGACAGAGGCCATTGGGGCATATATAGATTTTCATTGTAAGGAGACATTGAATAAACTACCACATGTGTTAAAGGATTCATGGCATTGTCTGGAAGTAATAAGACAAAATAAGGAAAAAATAGGGCATAATTTTTTTATGGCGACCATAGATGTAGTGAATTTATTCACAGTAATTCCAAACACAGAAGGTTTGGAAATGTTTGAGGCCACCCTATTAAAATTTAGTGGGATGGAAGGACCGAAATGTAGATTCTTGACAGAACTGAGGGAAATAGTTCTTGAAAACAATTTTTTATATATGAACGAAGAATATTACAGACAAAAAGCTGGTGTGGCCATGGGGGCAAGGTGTGCCCCAATATATGCAAACCTGGTTTTAACACACTGGGAGACAGAATATGTTTTTACATCTGTGTTTTGGAATAAAATTGTTGTTTATTTAAGGTATTTGGACGATATACTGATTGTTTGGAAGGGTAGTAAGGAAGAATTTGTTGAATTTGTAGAATATTTAGGTAAGACATCTAGTTTTCTTAAATTTACCAATCAAATATACAACAATGATTGTGCATTTTTGGATATAGTTTTTTCATTCCAGAATAATAACATAGAATCTAATATATTTAGGAAAAAGACTTTCTCAAACTCTTTTTTACACTTTGACAGCTGTCATCCATATTACCAAAAGAAAAACTTAGTTAAGGGTCAGATGGTGAGGCTGTCCAGAATTATTAGCAACGATGAAGCATTTAATTTGGAGATGGAAAAACTATCTAAGATGTTTTTGGACAGGGGTTATCCAAATGACTTAGTTTTTAATGTTAAGAAAGAGATTAATGTTAAAAGACATTCATTATACAGACCAATTATTATATTTGGTGTCAGTAACACAATCGAAGATAAAAAAGCTAAGTCTAGACAAGACACCTTTATATTACCTTACAATGAAACATCTCCTGAAATTGTGAGCATTATACATGAAATTTGGAATAGTGTTATTAGTAACAATGGAGAAGTATCGGAAGTGGGCACATATCCTAAGATCACATATAGTAGAGGTAGAAATCTGAAAGATATTTTTGAAACTAGTACCAATAGTGACAATTTCAAAAGGTCAAGAATGAGTAAATGTGGAGCATGTCAGTTTCGCAAATACATTAACGATGGCCCTTACGTTGCTATAACGAATTTTGGAAAAACAATCAGATGTCCGGGCCACGGTAATTGTAATTCAACTATGGTGGTTTATGTTGTTACTTGCTCCACATGTCAAGCTTTCTATGTTGGTAAAACAATTAGAAAGCTCAGAGTACGTATAGCAGAACACGTCAGAGATATTAAAAAACACAAAAATACCAGTGCCTTATACAATCACAGCGTCAAATGTGCAAATTTCAAGAGATGTCTGTTCTTTATTATTGACAGAACTCCACACAATGTACAGAAGGGGGGGTGATGAAAAAGTCATTTTGGAAGCCAAAGAATGCCTTTGGCAACTTAGGCTTAATGCCTGTATGCTGCCAGGCATCAACAATTCTGTTTCTATTTCTAGTGTACTCAAATTAAAATCATATTTTATTTAAGTATGATTTAAACATTTTTAATATTATAAATTTTGATCTATGACCATTTTTTAATTTTTTAACGATTGATTATTACTGGAAAAACATGTTATTGAAGAATGGACTTATACACATATATTTATATATTTATTTATTTATTTATTTATTTTATTATAAATAAATTAAATACAAGTATAATTTATTCAATATATTACTGATGTAGATGGATCGTGGAAGTATTACACACTACTTATTTCACAATTCACAATTCATAATATATGTTTAATAATTTATATTTTTTGTATATGTATATTAATTTTATATTTTAAATATGTGCACAATATGTGTAGAACCTGTGAGATCTATATCTTGTGAGATCAACAGCATGTTATAATTTCGGCTTTTATGTCTGCTGTGTTATGCTTTTATCTGTTAAACTTTTTTATCTGTCAAATAATTTTCATCTGTTAAATACTGGCAAACACTGTTAATTTTGATTAATCTTTATTTATATTTAGTGTTTATCAAATAATTACTAGAAAATGAAAGTTATGTTTTATTTAAGGTTTACAGTATTGGACACATGTTTTGGGACTCCAAAAAATTTTCAGTGTTTTTACACTGTTCTCTAGATGTTTCTTTTATACTGTTTCTCCAGTGTCTTACTAATAATTATGTTATTATACAATTACATCATTAACCAATTAATCAATTATTCATTTAATTCCAACTATATAAAGGATGGCTTTTTAGTGAAGAATTTGTACTCTGAAGATGCCCTATATGATTGTGGGTGAAAGCGCTTAGTACAGAGAATTGTTGTTGCATTATTGTATTTTTTATTTTTATTTCATTAAAAAGTGGAACCAACAAATCAGTTTTCTAATGGGTTATTGAATGACTTGTCAGCTTACTAGTTGTTCCAATATATATCTAGTACAGCAGTATGCCACCTATATTAACAACTGTGCACATATGTTAGGCAGGGGTTTAGCATCAACTACTAGGGTGGTATACTGGGAATACTGTAACTGTACTGTACATTCATTGCAATGGATGACATCTTTCTTTATGCATTAGCTTGATATATACCTCCTGTGGCTAGGTGGTGCATTGTGTCACATACAGTGTGCCATGTACTGGTGTATAGTCTTACATACTGTCTTCTCTTTACTGCTGTACAGAACATGGTTTGATATATAGAGCGTGCCAGGCACTGACAGCCAGTTGTGGCCTGAGCACTGATATGTGGTATTGAACGTGTGTATCCTCTGACAGCCAATCGGATGCTATATATGGCAGTTAATTGATATTTGTAATTTAGAATGTTAAGTGGGCCACATGACTTGCTCACACATATTGTTTAATTGTCTTCCAGGGTCATGGCCCACAGTCAAAACCCGTGTTATACAGCTGCAGAGGAACAGGAAATACACAGCAGCCTTGTGCAGCACTACAGCCTGCTGTTCTCTAGAACCAGTCAGAACCAGCATGAGCAGACTGCACTGTGGCAAGATCTTGTTCGTCGGGTAAATGACATAGGCATGCATAACCGGACATATGAGCAGGTACGCCATCACTGCAGTGATTTAATTAGACATGTCGGGCAGCATGAGTCTGATATTCATAGACAACAGCTTGCCACAGGTGGTGGGGTAGCCATTCATCCCCCCTCACCAGAGTGGAGGAGCTGCTCTTAAGCGTGGTGGCTCCTGGCCAACAACAGGAACAGCAACATACATGTGTCATCATGGAGGTCGGAGCCACCTAGTATGTTGACATGGAGCATTCATTTAACATGCCATATCTGTAGACTACTGTTACCTGGATTGGTAGATTATGCATATGTGAGATGTGTACTGTGTGTTTAGCAGTTGTGCTGCCTAGTGTTGTGCAATACTGATATTTGGAATATAATGTGTACGCCTGTGAAAGTCGACTGCTGTACTGCTGTAGTTTAGCAAACTCACAGTAGCAATGCCACAGTTGTGGCCACTGACAAACTGTCTCATATTCATGTAGGTCCCTCTGGTGTGACAGCAAGGCAGCCGATCCATGCTGGTGATTGTGTTATAAATTTAATATTGCTAATGAAATGTGCATGTCATAAGTGAGGTGTAGGCCATGTACCCGTAACACACCTACGCATAATGCATGCTGTGCATGTTTGCTGTGAGACTATGCACATCTCAGTAATGTCAGTAGCTGCCTCAATCACATGTAATACACAGAGCATCACACACAATTGTGGCAACACTGTACTGGGCATTGCATAGGCATAGTTAATACACATGTACACAACATACACAACTTTGTCATACGCAGTACACCTTAACATGCTACACATGGCGTATACAGACACCCGCTGTAAGGTCACACTTCAGTATCCCACATGTCATCCACACAGCACACATAACATACCTGAGGGGTAGAGGCCTATCATGGGGCTGTGTGACACTCTTCAACAAATAACACATTCATGTTAGGCAATGCTCCCTATTGGGCACCTTACAAACCCATGTAACAAGTGGCTGTGTAATTGTGAATGTAGCCACGGTACTGCAGTTCAGGTACAGCATGCTAGGTGGCGGTCTGGCACACATTAGTAGCATTGAGTGACCACATGATGCATGATGATGATGGCTCATGGTACTACACCCCATCCAGTTACAGTGACCACAGTACTACACATAGCAGTCATTGCTATGCACATCAATGTTGTGTGTGTGCAAACATGTGCACCTTTACACAATATGCATAGCAATCACCATTTGTACA
Source organism: Protopterus annectens (assembly GCF_019279795.1). Taxonomy (NCBI): domain Eukaryota; kingdom Metazoa; phylum Chordata; order Ceratodontiformes; family Protopteridae; genus Protopterus; species Protopterus annectens. The sequence continues at coordinate 1,127,882,656 of NC_056725.1, read as the reverse complement.
AAGTGACACATATATGTCTTGTAATGCTATTGAGTGTATAGATCACATGACACACATTGGGTATGTGTGATGTTTAATGTTGCAGTCATGTTGTAGCATGTCATGTCATGGCTGGCACTGGCATGTCCACAATATGTCCTACACTCACCATAACCACTGTACAATGGCCATGTTGAGCAATGGTATTCCATCACATATACATGCACCACTCATCCTGTGTGTATACATAGCATGCATGTGCTAAACCTGTGTCCACAAATATCTGCTACAGACACAGACACTGTAATCAGAAATGGATATCTATGTGACACACAGATACACATCCAGCCATGGTATGTATACCTGTGAGTGATGGTGCACAAGACATTGCAGAGCTTTTAATACTTGCACAGCAATGTTGTGTCCATGTACACATTGTGCTCCAGGGTGAGGCCAATCACTAAACAACAACACACATGCATCAAAGCCATGTATACTGTTATGAACAAGGGCTGTCTACACTCGCACTGCATGGTCTTGAGCAACAGATTTTCTGCATGCTGACACGTGTGATATGACTGTTTGCCTTGCGATACTGTAACCCACCTTCAAACACTATTGAGTATGTTTTGGATTGCTTGTGGTGTGTGTGGGTATCTGCAGTAGTGAGGAGTGTATTTGTGTGCATGTGTTCATGTTTGCATGTGTTCATGCGTTCATGTGTGCATGTGTTCATGTGTACATGTGTGCATGTGTGCATGTGTTCTGACATCATGTACAGGTCGTAAAGTGTGTTTCCTGTGTTCCTCCCACAGGTGCTGTGTTAGAGCTGGTTCACTGCAGCAGGAAAACTGATGTCACTGAGCCACATAGTGATAAAGAAGATAGGTGAGTTGAGGCACAGGCGTGTTTGCCAGGGTCTGTCATTGGGCCACCAATCGACAGTACACAACTGTCCACCCCATCCATGCACACAGTCATACTGCCAATACATCAATCACCAATGGCCTTAGGTGAGGGAAAGCGTACAGTCGGCATTGGCCAGGACAGTGTGGTATCTATGGCACATACATCCCCTTACAGCAGCCATACCCAGATGTCTGGAAGGGTACCACATAGGCAGATGTCCAGGGGTTCTCATAGGAGCACTGCTGCTCATCATGCCCCTGGCAGACATGCCACAGAACTTACTACCTCACGCATGTTCCAGGCTGTCATGGAGGCACAGGCACGTATGGAACGGTACACCAGACAGGGACTAAGGGCAAAGAGGCAACATAACACCACTGTACTTGAGAGTATCCATGACCTAGCAAGTGCCATCCGCAATTACACTGAGGTCACTGATAGACATTGGGGAGAGACATTAGATATCCTCCTCAATGTCGTGTCCATGTGTCAAGACAGTACGGGACAGCTGAGATGTCGACATGGATGTATGCCAGCAACATCAGCAGCTGGCAGTTACCGCGGATGTCCCTCAAGCCACAGCTGCTCCCATAGTGCCAGTACCAGCCCCTGCAATGTTGGGGGTGGGATGTCCATAGAATGTCCTAGAAGACCACGTGCACGTGGCTCTGGACCGTCCCAGCAGGGACCTGTGTCCAGTGTACAGCCATCCACCTCTAAGGATAGTACCCAGTCTGGCTTAGTACCTGATAGTGTCAGTAGCACCCCTGCCAGGCACAGGTACCGTATCCGTGGCCAGAGATGGTGATCTGTAAAGCCTCACAAGTACAGTCTGTGGCTGTCCCACAAATACCCATATATGGCAGCCACATGGTGGAACTGTGTGCATGCAGACACACACACATACTCCGGACACCTAGGGGTAAAACACACACATTACAACAACATTAGCCCATTCCAGTATTCTTGCCCCTCACACACACACACAGACACACACATACATGTCGATTGGATGGCTCACTGTAGGCCTCTGGCAAACCAACAACACACCCTGTGCAACCTGTGCCACCTCCTGTCATCTGTAACATCAATGCAGGAACAGGCTACCATGGTGCTGATGCACAGGGTGTCTATATAGCAGTATAGCAATGTTAGCATGTTGTCAGTAGTAGAGTGTAATGATATGCTTGAAGGTGTAGCTAAGCAGGCATGATGCATTAAAGCTATGATTGTCATTGTAGTGTTGTTTACACCAGTGTTGGATCCAATTGTGTATTGTCCAGCCACATGCCACTTGGCTGTTGTGTGCAGTATTGCCAGCATGTGTTAGAGAGTGGACAGTATGTGTGGGATGTGTGTAGCACAGATTTGCTGGTGTACAGTTGTGAACATGGTGGAGGTGCACTGTCTGCATGTACGTACATAGTGGACACATGGCCAGGGTGACATGCTCAGTATTACACAGTAACACTCCATAGTTTCTATTGGTGGCCAGTATGCATTGTACTACACACATTCTGGAACCTGACTACACATGTGTGTATGACATGGTTTGACACTGTGCTGTGGGTGATACTGTTACTATCTGTCATTGTTTGGCATTTTGGTACTATACATCACTTCAACAGCCTGACCATAACCAATTGTTAGATGATGTCTTGACAACCGACACACAGATGTAGGACACACAGCAACATTTGGATCCTTCAGGTACTATACAATGGCAGTAACCACTGGTATTCACCTGCACCCATTACTGACACCACTCCTGTTTGGCATATAGCCCTCTTAGGTACAAGCAATCACAGTAGGGATATGTCCATCCAAGTCTGGTAATGCATACTGTGGCCTATAATGCATTCTTCAGATGACACACACATCCTTCACAAGGGTATCATACAGACAGATGCCTATTGTCAAACACATGCTGTAAAGCTATAAGCCAAACTAAGCATAGTCATCCACCTTTACGGAACATATTATCCCCACAGTACCACATAGGTAGTAGCCACCAACATGATGAACAGGTACCGATGTGTACATGCAACTAAGTGTTATGTCATTTCTCCTTTGTTAATCACATTTCCAAAGGTATTTTGGAATCCCTTGGTGGATCACATAAGCAATAAGGGGTCTGCATGCATATCCACATAGGTTGTTCTACACCTGTTATGAATAGTCATCATTGACAGACTTTGCTGCGTTTGAACAGGTCTGACATATACCTCGGCCATAGACCCTCACTCACACATTCCAAAAGGAACTGTAATGACTTTGTGTGACACAGATGACCTAGGCTAGGGAACACTGCAGTGGCTGGGCTTGTCACAAGCATACAGATGTGACCTAAGGTCTGAGAAGCAGCAGCACAGTCTGGCAAGGATGACAGCTGTGTTCTTGGGGAAAGCAGGGTTCCCACACATGCAATCATTGAGGTAACATGTACGTATATGTATTTGCCACACAGCTAGCTCACATGTGCAATGCATACTGATATGTCATACAGTGGTAAAAGCAAATCAAACAACACATTGACCAACAGTGTCACACACATACAGCACACACACTCACAAAGTGGAAGATTCAAACCCCTACCTAACTACTTCATGATACTAGAGGAGTACGCATTAACACGACATGCTATGCACATTACTGGGAGCTCTTTTTTCCACAGGTATATTTGTAGGATGGTGACATCATCAGACTTGACAAAGGTTAGTTTACCGATTTTGAGGTCTCTTATTACTCTCCTAAAAGGTTGCTCTTTCCCAAGGAGAACACACACAAACACACAGTTGTCCAGTGTAGGATTCAAACCCCTACCTAACTACTTCATAATACTAGAGGAGTACACATTAACACGACGTGCTATGCACATTACTGGGAGTTCTCTTTTTCAAAGGTATATTTGTAGGATGGTGACATCATCAGACTTGACAAAGGTTAGTTTACTGCTTTTGAGGTCTCTTACTACTCTCCTAACAGGTTGCTCCTTCCCAGGGAGGACACACACACACACACACACACACACACACACACACACACACACACACACACACACACACACACACACACACTTGTCCAGTGCAGGATTCAAACCCCTACCTAACTACTTCATGATATTACAGGAGTACACATTAACACGACGTGTTATACACATTACTGGGAATTATCCTTTCCACAGGTATATTTGTAGGATGGTGACATCATCAGAATATACGAAGTGGGTTACAGTAGGTGACATTAGATGGCCTACATTGAAGGAATGTCTAAACACTTTGGCCATGTGATCATCAAAGGTGAGTTTACTATCTACCTGTGTCCCCAGGGCCATAATGACTTTCTCCGTACATGCTGAATTACCACCTATGTGGTAATTTGTGTGCACTTTGTTTTACCCAAAGGGGATGACTATGCATTCTTTGCCATTCAGCTTGAGGGCATTGTTTTGACACCAGGTATCTGTCTCTGTAAGACACTTCTGGAGGATGTCTGTGTCAGCTGTACAGTTGATTATGGACCACAGTTACCATTCATCTGCAAACCTGTTCAGCCATACACCTGCCGTGCTTGCCTGTACCTGTGAGCAGTATCTACTGAACAGTTGGGGTCCCAGGACCAAGACCTGTGTGATGCCATTTGTGACTGGCTTAGAGTTGGACATGGCACCTGCAACTATGAACATGTGTGTTTGATCTGTGAGCCACTTGGCCACCCATCCTGTGGCATAGCTGCTAATGTTCAAGCTGGTACACTGGTCCATGATGACAGAGTGGGGAATGGCATTGTAAGCCCTTACTGAGGTCCAGGTGGGCTGTGTGGACTATTTTCACCTCCATCTATGTACATGGTAACTGTTTTAAATAAGTCAACTAGGTTTGGGAGCCAGGCTCTGCCTTTAACAAGGCAAAGTTGTGTAGATTCCAGTGTCTGGAGATCTCCAATGTCTCAGTGTATGGGTTCCATGACAATTTGCTCAATAGCTCTGTAGACCCGGCTGAGTAGACATACTAGGTAATGGTTTCCAAGTTCTGTTTTGGCACACCCTTTGTGGAGCTGGATGACTGTTAGTATATGCTATTTGTTGGGTACATAGCCTGTGGTACGCTTGAGTCTGGACAGTGAATGTAGGTGAGGGTGTAGTTTCTTATGGGCCTAGTGTTAGATGCAGCCTGGGACGACATATAGTCATATTGATGCTATGTTCTTAGCTTTGGTGAGGGCTGTCTTTATCTGCATGTCCATGACGTCTGGGTCTCTGCATCCTTCTGTGATGGACACAGGCCCTTTTGGGAGTGATGGGGGGAGTTTACACTCAACTTGTCCCCCTGGATGTGGGCAATGAAAGTTTGGTTTGGTGTATTTCATTCCTTTTTTCTGTAGCTGACAGCACATTTGGAAGTTGACACCTACATGTCTGGTATAGCTACCGAAGGCTTTGTGGTTGTTATTCTTACATTCCTTGGCTATTTGTCTTTAGAAACCGTCCTTGGACTATTTTATGAGCGATCATTGTTTCTGCGTGATAATGATCAGTGATGCCTTTCCTTTATTGAAGTTGGATCTATCATGTGTTCGTTTCCTCATTCTGTTGTCTAGCTTATTTATGGACAACAAACACCTGCTTGTTGTCCTATTTTTGGATGAGTGCATCTTGATTTTATTTGTGATGTCTCATTCCATGCATCCCTGTAGATGCTCATAGGATACATTTGTAAATGATTATGCAGATTGCATACTATTATCCTGTAGCAAGAGGTCTTCTGAACGTTCCACTTTGGTCTTGGGAAGTGTGCAGTTTGCTTTTGCAAATGTCTTCACAGTGGTTTCATTGACTGGGTGTGAGGGCGGGATGTGGATGTCCAGTGTGATTACTTAATGATCTGATATTACCAGCGAGGAGTTTATCTCTGTTGTGGAACACTGGTACCCAATGTTGGTGATGATCATGTCCAGTATGTTGTCACCTCTAGTGGACATGCTGACCACCTGTTCCAGGGTGTTAAGAGTTTCTTAACTCTAGGACACATTGGGCAAGGGACGTTGTGTATGAGTAATTCACCCACTCAATGTTTGGGTAGTTGTAATCTCCTCATATAGTGGTGTTTGATAGGACCTTTATATTTGCCATTGTTCTCCAGAATACTGAGTGAGGTTCCTGAGACAAGGTACATGATCTGTAGCATGCTGCAATCTGATGGGCAGCTTTGCCCAATCTTTGTTGCACTTGCATGGTCTCCAAGACCTCATGCTGTGCCAGTAACCTGAAGGTGTGGATATCCATAAGCTAAATGGCTACACACCTTCCTATTGTATTTCACTCATGGTTTTGGGTCCAAAGGTCAATGTGATTGTGAGTGTTTTATGTGGATCATATCCAACAGCTCTATATTTGACATAGCTTTGTATGTTGGCAGTGAACACCTCTGAGTAGGCGATATGCAAGGGAGTACATATGGAGCATTTTGCGATGGTCTGTGTATGGCATATATTTCAGGCCACTGATGCTCTTTGTGAGATGCTGCTGGCTTTCCAGTTGTTGTGGTTGTCTTGTGAGGTACATAGCAACAGTGGTGTTGTACTCTTTTATAGTTCTAGTGAGTGGTGAGTAGAGGGGAACAATGTTCTCTTCGATTCTGCATGAGACACATTTTGTGATGAGGCATGCCACATAAGAGGGTTTCCTGACTACTGTGGCAATGTGCTTATCACAGTTGTATCCACTGGCCACCTGTGACCCAGGGTCTCTTGTCACACTTACAGTGTGAAGTATACTACCACCTATGTTGTAGTTCTTGGCTACAGAGTTTTTAACAAAGGTGATGATAATGCACCTTTTGGCATTGAGCTACAGCCAATGGCTTGGACAACAGCCATCTGTCTCAGTGAGGCCCTTTTGTAGGATGTCCACATCTTTAGTGTTTACATTGATGGCTCCTAGCTTGCAGTCCTCTGGAAACTTCAGTAGCCACAGGCCTTCCATGTTAATGTTTACTTCAGGGAAGTCAATACTACACAGCCTGGGAAGTTATCTAGTCCCATGGCTGCTGTGATACTGGCTTTGGAGAGTGTATTTTACCTGTGCAGCCGTGATGACAGCAACTTTGCAATCTTCCATTATAGAGATGTGCTCTTTCATGGGTGAGAGGGGGGTAAAGTTAACACTGATCCTATCTGCCAGGATGCTGGCAATATCAGTTGGCTCTGTACATTTAGTGCCATTGAGCTGTAACTCAGAACAGATATGAGTGTAACCATGACATGGACCTGTCTGTTGGGCAGAGATCTCCTGAGTAGACAATATGCAACAGAGTACAGATTGGGTTACATTCAGTCTTGTTGCATGGGGCAACTATTTGAGGCCAGTAATCCTCTTGTTAAGGTACTTCAATGGTCTTTCCAGCTGCTGAATGTGCATAGTCAGATTCATCGCAAGTGTATTGTGGTACTCTCTCTACAGGTCTGATGACTGCTGAGTAGTGGCAACCTCCTTTGACCTACATGCACAGACCTTGGCAGTTTGTGTGAACACATAGCAGGATTTTCAGACCACTTTGTGAATGTGTTTCTGGAAGTAGAGATGACTATACATATTTGTCCATAGATCCCTTATTATCACATCCATATTTAGCCTAAGTGTGTGAGCATGCCCAGTATGACCTTTCAGTATCTTCCTGCCTGACATTTGCTTCATCTTCCTGCCTGACATTTGCTTCATTTCTTTAAGTGTGTGAGCATGCCCAGTACGACCTTTCAGTGTGATGCTGAATGAAATCCACTACATTTGTTGGAGTGTGTGAGCACGCACAGTATGCACATTTATACTATATGTGTATGGTAAATCAAGTTGTATTTTTACAGCAGAGTCACCTTTGTGTCATAGATCAACAGGGATCATGCTGTGCCTGCAGGGCTTCCATGAGACACTTTGCATAGACTTATCAACATTTCTACAATACAGGGGGGACAGCTATTCTTTGTACATTTCTACCCGTGGGCAAACCGGATTGTTACTGTGGGTGTGCATAGGATGTGGGTTTCACCTGACACTTATACACATTTGCTGTGCCTGCACTGCTATGTACAGGACACCATTACAGTCTGTACTGTTGCCTATCGTACTGGCTTGAGGCATACTACTGTACTACAGATCTTAACATCCAATGTCACGTATATTAGCTTGCGACTTCATAGCCTACACAACCCACATCACAACACCTGGCCTGATGTTCTCTGTCTGCATAGGTATGTGGGTGAGGTTACCCATTTGCCTCTTTAGGGGCATGATACAGCATTGCTTTGTGTTTGCATTTGTGTACAATTGCCCTGCTGTGTCTGTGCCACTGAAATGCTATCATGGCTTAGTGGTTCAGTACTGTGGCTATAGTGCACAGTATCCTGGGTTCAGGTCCTGTCACTGCTTTTTATTTTCATGCTGGCCAGACCAGACAACAGTAAAGCAGATATGAGCATGTTTAAATGTCTTTGCTCAACTGTCCCTGACCTTGTCCAACAGTGCAAGAGTGATTTTGTTTACATATACTAGATATTGGTGAAAGCTGCTTAGCACTGCTTTATATTGCTTAAAACATGGCAATCATGCCTCAGGTGGTGCTGCAGGGCTGCCTATGTCAGATGCGCATACTACACTGCCTATACACATTTGGAAACAGGTAGTGTCAAGTTAGGCATCCCTTTCATTTTATGTACAAGTCAGAGAGAGGTATCATTTCCAGGGTTCCTATTGAGCCAGTGTATGTGCTATGCGTTGCCTCTTTGCCAAGGACAAGGCATACTGGGCACGCCTCCTTCTGCTTACTGGGGCAGGCTCAGGTTGTTCCTCCTCTGAGTCACGCTGTGCCTGTGCAGGCCTTGGCAATAGTGGGGGGCTGTTTGGCCCTGCCCCATGCTGTTCCTGCTGCAGCTGTTTTCCCAGGATCATATTGTGTAGCATGGCACATACCATGACAATTTGGGTACATGTAGTTGGTGAGTACTGCAAGGCTCCACCAGATGTGTCCAGGCACCGGAACCATGACTTGAGCATTCCAAACATATGCTCGATTACATTTTGTGTTTGTGCATGTGCCTCATTATGGAGTTCTTGTTTAGGTGTGTGTGCATTTCTGATGGGTGTCATCAGCCACGGCTCCAGTGCATATCCAGCATCCCCCACTAGGTGACCGTCAGGAATGTCCCCATTGGCAAATGTCTGGTACAGCTGTGACAGATGCCAGATATGGGAATCGTGGTAGCTTCCAGGGCAGCCAGCACACACATTCAGTATTATGCCCTGGGCATCACACACGACCTGGCAGTTGATGAAGTGGAAGCCCTTGCGGTTGATGTAGGCCCTACCCCGCTCACCAGTTGGTGCTTTGATGTGTATGTGCGTGCAGTCAATTGCACCCACTACCTCAGGGTATTCCACTATTTGCTGGAAGAGACACATATTGCTGGCCAATACCTCACAAAGGGTATACTTCCCGTGCTAAAATGGCCCGGGAAATTTATATTATGCTGATGCCAAACCCCTCATATCACCAGGGGTTTGGGGGAAATTTTACATGGATTATTTAACTGTGCTGACAATTTGGCTTCCCCCGGAAATGGGTGGGTTCCCCCTTTTTGGCTGTGTGTGAAATCCCCATCAACAATTTTTCGGAAATCCTGTTCTTTGTATTCTTCCAACCATTTCCCCCTTGGTTTCCCTGGGTTGGGGCCCCCCTTTGGGTTCCCGTGGGGCTGGCCTGGGACCCCCCTCAACCCCAAATTTTCCTTTGCAAGGAGCCCCTTCCCCTTTTATATCTCCCGTTTAAACCCCTTTTTGGTTTTTCCCTTTGGGGTTTTCATTTCCGGTTTTTTAAAAAAATGGGGGTTGTTTTAGAGTTTTTTAAATTTTGGGGGCCCCCTGGGGATTTGCCTTTTTTGGCCCATTCAGCAATGGCAGCCCCTAACTTTTTAATTCCCCATTTCTTTTTTTTTTCCTTTCTTTTTTCCCAGGGGCAGTGCCCAGAAAACAAGGGAAAGGTTTCAAGTTTTAAAGGCTTTGGGCGGGTGGGCCTTCTGTTTCGCCTTGGTTTAAAAGGCTTTTACGAAATTGATTTCACCTGGCAGCCTAAATTCCTTTTCCTTTGGTTTAAACCCCCCACCCTTTTTTTTCCCTTTTTTTTTCCCGTTTCCCCACCCAGTCCCGGCCAAAAACACACCCCCGCCCAACAGGGTTACAAACTTTTACAACCCCCAGGGGTCAATTTTTATTTTTACCCCTTAACCACCTTACATTTGGGACAGGCACAAGGGAGAAAGGGTTTACCCACCCAATTTTTAAGGTTTTCCTATAAAAGCCCGGGGTTTCACCCCTTTAGCTGGGTTTTTTTTGCAACCCCTTAAAACCCCTAGCCTGGTCTTCCCGCCTGCCATTTTCCTTCCAAACAGTTAATTTTTGAAAAATACCCCCCATTTGTCCCCCTTTTATTTTTTTTTTATTTTTTAACCAGGGGGATTTTGGGGCACCTTTTGCAAAAAAATTGGGAAAAAATTATTTTTATTATTTTTCCCCTAAAATTTCCTCCTAATTTGGCCCTTCTTGCTTTCCCCTTAGCAACCTTTATTTAGTGCCCTGGTTTTTTTTCAGTGGATTTATTGCCCCCGAGAAATTTTGAAAAAAAATACCTTTTGGCTTTTTTTTTTGGTTTATTTTTAACCCATTTGGGGATAGCTTTCACAGAAATGAGGGTAATTTTTTTTAACTAAAATGCCTGGCCCAAATTTGGGCCCTTTTGGCCCCCCGGGGTTTCCTGGATTGGGAACCTTTTTTGGAGCTTCCTTGGGTTTTTTCTATTTTCAAAAATTGGAATCAGGGCCCCAGTCTTTTTCTGCCAAAAAATATTTTTTTTGACAAATTTGGTTTTGGACGAAATTTTTTCCTATTTGTTTTCCCCTTTTGGAAAATGGGTAATTTTTTAACCCTTTCCGTTAATTTAATTTAAAATTTTGGTGGGGGGTTTTACCCCCAAATGTTTTTAAAAGGAATCTTACTTAAAAATCCCATTTTTCCGAAAAAGTTTTTTTTACTTTTTCTTTAAAAGGTTTTTTGTTTTTTTGTTTTAAATTTTTATTTTTAGAAAAAATTAATGGCAGTCAACAGTTTTAAAGGTTTTTCCCCGGGAAAAATGTGTAATGCTTTCTTTTTAAACAAATCCCTTATTTTAACAAAATTAAAAAATTTTTAAAAGTGTCTTTTATAAAATTTTTTAAAAAGGTTTTTTAAAAAAGATAAAAACCCCCATCTGTTACAAAAAGAAATTAGCATTTTTTTTATTAAACTTGGTATTTCCTTTTATTTTTACAATTTTTTGCCTTTTTTGGGGTAAAAATTTTTCAAATTGGGAAAATTTTAAATGAAAAATAAAAATTTACTGAAGTTCCCAAAAGTTTAAAAAAAATGAAAAAAGCTTTAAAAAAATTCAAGATTTGAATAAGCAAAAAGTAAATGAAGGTTATGGAAAAACAATTCAACAAAACCCCAAAATCAATTTTTTTAAATTAAACCCTTTCTTTGAAAGGAAAATGGGGTTATTATGGAAAAATTTGATTATAAAATTTGGGTTCAAGGAACTACATCTGTACAATAACCACCAAAAGGTTTTGGCTTTACCCTTTTAAATTTTCTTTTTTGGGGGTTTTTAACCCCCTTTTTAAATTAAAAATGTTAAATATACCCCCCATATTTTGGGTTCCTTTTAAAAAAGCAATTTTTTAAAATTGCCTAAGGAAAATTTTAAAAAAGATGAAGGGGTTGGGTTTAAATTTTGCATGTTTTTTTTTGCTAACAAATTTTAAACCAAATTTTAAACTGGGGGCAGCTGTAAATTGGGTTGGAATTTTTTAAGGGAAAAATGTTGAAAAGGGTTTCCCCTGGAAAACTGGGGGGTTTCTTTGGGGGCAAAACTGGAGCCCTTTTTTCTTTTTTATTTTGGGGTTTTATTGCCCCATTTTTTTTGGAAGGACATCCCAAAACATTGATTAATTTTCCCTTAAGGGGTTATAAAGGAGATGCCCCCTTTTTTTTTTTCAATTTGGTTCATATAAAATTTTTTCCCTTTTTCCTTTTAAATAGAGAATTTTTTTGGGTTTTCCCCCCCCTTTTAAATTTTTTTGCTTAAAGGCCCCTTTTGGTTTTAAAATTTTTGGGGCCCCTTTTTTTTGCCAAAGGGGGTACATAAACCTTTTGGATTTCTTCCCCTCCCTCACCAAAATTTCCCCTTTTTTTTTAGGCCCTTTTAGGGCTTGTTCCTGGAGGGAAATTTTATTTCCCGAGGAAGGGAGCCCGGGTTTGTTCCCGTCCCCCCAGATTCCCAAATTTCCCCGGCTGAGGTTGTTGGGGGCAACTTGAATGGGTTTGGATTTTTGAAGGTCCCGCAAATTCCTTTAACCGGGGGGCTGGCCCTTTTTTCCAGGCCCAAACCCCTTGAAAGGGGTTTATATTTTAAACTGGGAGTTTCTTTAAGGGGGGTTGGGGGTTGTTTGAAACCCCTTTGGGGGTTTTTGGTAGGCTTTTGGGGCCCCCCCCTTGCTGGCCGGTGCTGGTTTTAAAAAAAATCCCAAAAGGGGATTGTTAAAAACCAATTAGGGCCTGTTTTAGGGAAAATTTTTTAAAAAAAGGCCCCGATGACCTTTCCCCATTTGTTTGAACCCTTCAGGTTATGGGCAAAAAAGTTTTTTTAACCCTTTGGGCCCCCCTTTTAAAAGGAGAGGGACCAAATTTGGGGGCCCCACCCTTTACTTCCTGTATTTAATGGATTAACCCCCTAGTTTTAAATTTTGGGTTTGTTTTTGGGGGGTTCATTTTGGATTTAGCCGGGCCCCCGGTCTGGCCCATTGTCTTTTTTTTCTTTGGGGGGCCCTTTGGGGGATCTTGGTGTCGGGGGAGAGTGGGGTTATTTGCCCTTTTTGGGGGGGTTTTACTGAACCTTGGGCAGCCAAGTTCCTTCCGTTTGGGTTCCGTGAAAAATTTTTCCCCGGACCCCCAACTGAGCCTTTGGGAAAAACCCCCCTTTAACTGGTTTTTGGGGTTACCTTGGTCCGGGAATTTTTTCCAAGTGGGTTCTTTTTGAGGCCCAAATTTTTTCAATCCATCAGTGACCCCCGGGGTTTATATTTAAGCTTCCCCCTTTCTATTGGGGGGTTTGTTTTTGGCTGGGGGCCCCCGGAAAGGCGTTGGCCCCCTTTGGAATTGGGCCCTTTGGTTTTTTTTTCAAAAAAAATCAACCAAAGGGGTTTAAGAAGGAAAAGGGTTTTGCCCTTTTCCCCAAAAAACCGGGGTTTAAAGGGTTTCCCCCTGTTTTTTAGGGTTAAATTTTTTTAGAAATTTTTTTGTGGTTTTCCATGGGGGGTTTGAAACCAAATAGTTAGGTTTTTGGGGGGGATTTTCCAAGGGGTCCCGGGTTGGGGGACCCCTTTTGGGAGGGGCCCCGTTGTTTTCCCCTCTTTGGGGGAAAAATTGTTATAAGGGTTTTAGTTTTAAACAGGAATTTTAGGGGTTTTGGGTTTAAGCTCCCTTTTTGGGTTTGGGGAGGAAGCGCCCAAATTGGTTTTGGGGGCCCTTTTTTTGGTTTTGGAAGGAGGGGGTTCCTGGGTTTGGGAGGGGGCAGCACTTCTGGGGAAGGATTTTCCCCTTTTTTAAATTTTCACTGGGAACCTGTGCTTGGTTTGGCCCCAATGGGTTTTGGGTTCAGTTGTATTTTTTTTTTTTTGGCCAATTTTGGGGCCCCAAAAATGGGAATTAACCCGGTTCCCCTCTGGGAAAACCCTTTTAACCAGGGGTTTTTTTTTTGCCCAAAATTTTTCTCCAATGGCCCAAGGGGAAAAATTTTTGGTGCCCTTAGGTTTTTTGGGTTAATACTTATCAGTTTCCTTTCCCTTTTTTGGGGTTTTGTCTTTTTGAGCCCTTCCTCCCTATTGGGGAAAAGGTTTTGGCCTTCCAAACCCCGGGGCAGGGAAGCCTCCCCTTTGGGGGATTGGGCTTGGTTTTAATTTTGGGATTGGTTTTAAAGAACCCCTCTTCCAATTTTTAAAAAGAATTTTTCTTTATTTGGGAAATTTTTGGTTGGGGGATTTTCCAACAGGCCCGGGGGCTTTGAAAAGGGGTTTCCATTTTTTTTGAGGGGGGTAAATTTGGCTTTAAAAGTTTTCAATGTGGTTTTCTTAGGGGGGGGTGGGGGGGGGATGTGGGAAAACCAGTGAAGGTTAGTTTTTTTCCTTTTTTACCGGGGGGGGGTCATTTGGCCCGGGGATAGAGTCCCCAATGTTGGGTGTTTTTATCAAAGGGCCGTATGTTTTTCCCTCTTTTTGGGAATTTTGGGGCGTTTTTTTGTTTTTGGGGGGGGTTTCTTGGGGCCTTTGGGGCTTGGGGGGTTGGAGCTTTAATTTTAAGCCCCAGTTTTGTTTTTTGGGTTTTTGGTTTTGGTTTTTTCCCCAATTTTTAATGGTTTTTTGGGGGCCCTTCCTATTTTCCAGTTTTTTAGGAAGGCCCCAAATTTTTTGGGGTTTCCTTTTTGGGTTTTTGGGGGGGGGTTGGGCTTTTAAGAGGCTTTAAATTTTAAGGCCCCGTTTTTTCCCACCGGGAAAATTGCAAAATTTTGGAATTTGTTTTGGGGTTCCCTTTTTTGAAAAAAACCTGGGGGTGGGGGTATCTTTTAATTTTTTGTACTTTTTTGGTTTGGGCCCAAATTTGGGGCCCAAAAAGGGAAAGGTTTTAAAGGTTTAACCCTTAAAAACTGGGGTCTTTTTTAAATGAAAAAAGGTTTGTTTCTGCAACAGATATCATGTTTCCAAAAGCTAAAGGGGTTTTGGTGGAAATTTGAGGTTTAAAAAAAAAACCGGGATTGATTAGCATTATCTTTGTTTCTTTTCCCGGGGTACCAATTTAGGGGGGTTTGTTTTTTAGGGCCCTTTAAAAAAGGCCCCCTAGGGGAGAAAAGCCCTTTCCCCCAAATCCCAAAGCCCAAGGGTGAACCCCGGGGCAAACCGTTCCCTTTAAGAAAAACGTGGGGTTTCAGCAATTTCCCAACTTGAAGGATTTAAAAACCCCCTTTGAAATGCACCAAAACCCTTCCAATTTTTAAAACAACTTGGGCTTCCCCAAGTGGGAAACCAAAAAATTTAGGGGAAGATGCTAAATTTTTTCAAGGGGGCTACCGGGGTTTACAATTTTCTTTTTAGAAGCCCCCTTTTTGCTCTTTCCCCGTAGTCCAGGGGGGGCCCAAACCAGGGCATTCCCCACCAAAAAAAGGGACCCAATTGAAAGGAGTTTAAAATTTGACTTGCCTTTAAACCGAAAACCCGTGAAGGGCGGGGTCCAGCCCCTACAAAAGGTGCCAAACCCGGAAACCCCCTTTGTTAACCCGGTGAAAAACCCAAATGTTCCGAATTTAATCACCCTTTTTAAATGACAGGTTGGTTTAACCTTTAAAAAATGTGACCCGTTCGCCCCACTGGCCCCCCTTTGTGAAAAATGGGGGCCCCCGTGTTTTTTGGGGTTTGTGGGTTCCCGGGTTTCTTTGGGGGTCTTTTGTTAGGGAAAATTTTATTTTGAAAAAAAATCCAGTAAAAGGTTTTTTTTTTTTTTGGTTTGGTCAAAAAAAAGGTTTATGTGAAACTGGAAAAAGGTAGTTATAAGGTTTTCTCCCCCCAAAACCAGAAGGGTTGAGAAAGCCTCCCGTTTCCTTTTAAAGGGGCAAACCAACAAATTTTTTTTGTTTAAAAAGGGGGTTTTTTACAACAGGGAAATTTCCTAAATTCCCCGAAAATTACCCCCCCCCAACCTTTTTCAAACTCAAAGTTTTGGAAATGAGGCAAATTTTTAAGGAAAAAGGGCCCAAGGAAAAAGGAAAAATAATCCAAACACAAATTTTAAACCAAAAAAAGGGGGGTTGGGGGCAGTTTTCCCCAAGGGCCAACAAAAAAATTAAACACCAAAAAACCAAAAAAACAAAAGGGAGGGTTTTTTTGGGTGGGGGAAAAATTTAAATTTGAAAAAAAGGGCCCCGAGTTCCCAAAAAAACCTTTCCCCCGTTCCCAAATTTAATTAAAATTTCCCTGCAACCAAAAAAAAGTTAAAATCAAATTTAAATACTTTTTTAAAATTTTTTTTTTTTAAAAAGTTTGGCCAAGGGAAAAAAAAAGGTATAAATTTCCTTCCCCCCTTATTTCCCGGGGGCCCCCGTTTTGAAAAATTAACCCCGGGAAAAGTTTCCTTTTAAAAAAACCCCAAAAGCCCCCGGGGGGTTTTTTAAAGCCCCCCGGAAAAAATTTAAATTTTCCAAACTTTTGGTTTTCCAAACTTTTAAAAAAATAAAAAAGGCAAAGACAAAAAGGAAAAATCAAAAGAAAAAGGTGGCCCAAACCCCCCACAAACCCTGGTAATTTAAATTAAAAAAAACAAAATTTTTTAAAAAAATTTCAAAAACCCCGACCAAAAAATGGGGGCCCTTAAAAAAAAATTTTCCCCAAAAATTCCCCAAGGGGGGTTAAAATAAAATTTCCTTGCCAAAACAGTTAAAATCAATTTAAAATTTTTTTCTGGGAAAAAATTTTTGAAAAAAAAGGTTTGCAGAAAAAAAGTTTAAAAAAAAAAAATTCTCCCCTTAATTCGTCCAGTTGAAATTACAAAGCCCCAAAAAAATTTTTCTTTTTTAAAAAAAACCCCCCGGCCAAAGCTGAGGTTTTTAAGCAGAAAATATTTCACACTGTACCACTTAAATAGGCAAGGACAGGAAATCAAAGAATGTGGCTACCCCCACACCTGTAATTACTAGCAAATAACAAAATTCAGCAAACACTGACTAACTTGCAGTTCAGTTAATATTCCTGCAACACAGTTAAAATCAATTTAAATACTGTATTTTTTTGAAAAAAAAGTGCAGTAAAAAGGTACTTAAATTCTCTTATACGTCCAGTTGAATACAACAAGTTCTTAGCCGTCCAAAGCTGAGGTTTTTAAGCAGAAAATATTTCACACTGTACCACTTAAATAGGCAAGGACAGGAAATCAAAGAATGTGGCTACCCCACCTGTAATTACTAGCAAATAACAAAAATTCAGCAAACACTGACTAACTTCCAGTTCAGTTAATATTCCTGCAACACAGTTAAAATCAATTTAAATACTGTATTTTTGAAAAAAGTGCAGATAAAGGTACTTAAATTCTCTTATACGTCCAGTTGAATACAGCAAGTTCTTAGCCGCCAAAGCTGAGGTTTTAAGCAGAAAATATTTCACACTGTACCACTTAAATAGGCAAGGACAGGAAATCAAAGAATGTGGCTACCCCACACCTGTAATTACTAGCAAATAACAAAATTCAGCAAACACTGACTAACTTCCAGTTCAGTTAATATTCCTGCAACACAGTTAAAATCTATTTAAATACTGTATTTTTTTGAAAAAAAAGTGCAGATAAAGGTACGTAAATTCTCTTACGTCCAGTTAAATACAGGAAGTTCTTAGCCAGCAAAAGCTGAGGTTTCTAAGCAGAAAATATTTCACACTGTACCACTTAAATAGGCAAGGACAGGAAATCAAAGAATGTGGCTACCCCACACCTGTAATTACTAGCAAATAACAAAATTCAGCAAACACTGACTAACTTCCAGTTCAGTTAATATTCCTGCAACACAGTTAAAATCAATTTAAATACTGTATTTTCTGAAAAAAAGGTGCAGATAAAGGTACTTAAATTCTCTTATACGTCCAGTTGAATACAACAAGTTCTTAGCCAGCCAAAGCTGAGGTTTTTAAGCAGAAAATATTTCACACTGTACCACTTAAATACGCATGCACATGAAATCAAAGAATGTGGCTACCCCTACACCTGTAATTACTAGCAAATAACAAAATTCAGCAAACACTGACTAACTTCCAGTTCAGTTAATATTCCTGCAACACAGTTAAAATCAGTTTAAATACTGTATTTTTTTGAAAAAAAGGTGCATATAAAGGTACTTAAATTCTCTTATACATCCAGTTGAATACAGCAAGTTCTAAGCAAGCCAAAGCTGAGGTTTTTAAGCAGAAAATATTTCACACTGTAACACTTAAATAGGCAAGGACAGGAAATCAAAGAATGTGGCTACCCCCACACCTGCAATTACTAGCAAATAACAAAATTCAGCAAACACTGACTAACTTCCAGTTCAGTTAATATTCCTGCAACACAGTTAAAATCAATTTAAATACTGTATTTCTTTGAAAAAAAAAAGTGCAGATAAAGGTACTTAAATTCTCTTATACGTCCAGTTGAATACAGCAAGTTCTTAGCCGGCCAAAGCTGAGGTTTTTTAAGCTTATTTCAGGCATAAGCAAATGGGAGTAAGCAATATTCAAGACATGATTGCAAAATTCCTTTACCAGCTGCAAATCTTCATGTAAAATTAGGGACTGAGAAATTTTCTTTTGCCAGAAGAGTAAAGAATTTATTTTTGTCTCTGTTTCTTTCTTTTTTTTTGTGTATGTGCATGCAGTCGGATGTTAATACTTTGGTAAAACCAAACACCTTGGTGTTGAAGATCAGTTTCATATTCAGCAACTACTGCATGAACAGGTTAAGGTCCTTTTCTAGAAGTGATTTAATGTGGGAGTGGGTGTGATGAGCTGTATAGATGGCCATGTCGTCTGAATACAGAATAATTGGGAGCTGAGGTAGATCTAGAAGGAGCTTATTGATGAGACTGGAAACCAGTGGAAGGAATAAAACTAACCCTGTGGAGCCACTGTAACTGGTGTGGAAAAGCTGAAATTCAAGGATACATTTTTGACTTTCATTATTCTGTCCATTTGGAAGTGGTGTAACTAATTCTGCTGTCAAAATGCTATAGTGAAATAAATAATGATCCATAAGAGCATAGACTGTTACCAAATCTATAAATATTGCTTTGATGAGCTTACTTTTGTCAATATTTAACATATTGGAGAATGGGCAACTTGTAGATCACACTCTGATTGGAGAAGGAATGTTCTCCAGCAAGGTGTTAATCTATAGGTAATACCCACTGAAAAATGAGTCCACTGCTTCACGGCAGCATATCAAGCTGCTGTGTAGCTCAGACTGAAAAAAACTAACAGCTGCTATTTTTTTATGCCTGCTGAGCAGTGCTTTTGTTGTTTAGCGAGTGTAAAATTAAAAGTAAAAAATAAAATAAAGTTTGTAAGTTTGTGCATGTATGTGTTTATGTCTGTGTGAGTGTGTATGCATATATGATAGTGACAGAGAGAGAGAGAGATCAATCGAGCTATTATTTTAGACTCACTAAGCAGTGCTTTAGCTATTTATGTTTCTGTCTGCATGTGTAAGCGAATGCGTGCATAAAAGCAGAAAAGACTGTGTGTGTGTGTGTGTGTGTGTGTGTGTGTGTGTGTGTGTGTGTGTGTGTGTGTGTGTGTGTGTGTGTGTGTGTGAGAGAGAGAGAGTGAAGAGTGAGAGCAATCGAGTGATATTTGGCAGAAGCAGTTAAGAGGTTTGCGTTCCTCTTGACCTCTTAGCTCAAGATATCTGGAAAAGCCTAAAATATATGGGGGATAAAGTCTCAAAATAGGAGCATATTTCAAATGTTGCTGTTACAAAATCACAAAGTTACTTAAATATTAGGATTTGTGTTAGCGTGCATTTTCTGAAGCAGAAGTGTATGTCTCTATGTGCATGTATGTGTGTGTGTGTGTGTGTGTGTGTGTGTGTGTGTGTGTGTGTGTGTGTGTGTGTGTGTGTGTGTCTGCGTGTAAGAGAAAGAATGAGTGAGATCAACCACTGGCAGAAGCACCAGTAAAGAGGTTTGTAAACCTCAGGACCCTTCAGCTGAAGAAATCTGGATCAAGCCTAAAATAAAGGGTGAACAAAGGCTCAAAAATAGTAAAAGATTTTAATTATTGCTCGTATAAAATTACAAACTTGCTTAAATAAAATGATTTGTGTTAGCATGAATTTTCTGATGGAAATAAAAATCTGAAACTCAAATGTATGACATTGTTTAGTAACTTCATTCTCTAATGACTGGCAACAAACTAAATGTTTTAGGAGTAAGGCACCAAAAAATAAAGTAAATACCTGGATATTTTTTAAGTGTTATATTTGGATGTAAAATGCTTCCTCTAACACCATTAACATATACTACAGCAACTTTAAAACATTAGGCAGAGGAACTATTTTACATCAAATATATAAAAAAATAATATAGTTGTGACACCCCTGCACTGGCCCAGTAATCAAGGAGCCTCAGTCCTCACCACTAGCACCAGTGAGGGACATACACATTAGAAGGATGACAAGTACACACAGTAAAGTATAATCACAGTCAGTCTGGGGCTGGTTTCTACCTCTTTCTCCCAATCCCCAATAAGACTCCCCACTGGCACAGCTATAGGGTTAAGATCTCAGCCAAGTGGTCAAGCCAAAACCTCCAGCACCCTCTCTGTCCAACCAGTGTTTGTGTCCCTGCCCAAGTAGCTGACACACACACACACACACACACACACACACACACACACACACACACACACACACACGCACACACTTTGAGATTTGATTTATATAGAAACACACAGACACTCCTGGGGAAGGCTGGCACAGATTTACTAGCTATGCCCCCTTCTGTCCAGACTATAAGGTAGTTATCACTGCCACCAATCACTACTTATCAGCTACTCTAAGGCCCTTACAAATGGTGCCCAATCTTACTGTGTAATGTTACTATTATCCAAATGGTAAGGGTGACCAATCCAAGACTATTTAGGAGTGGCCTGTACAGTGTCACCAAATACATATGCAAGTATTGTGAGAGCTTAAATATGTCTCACAAATATCAGCCACAAAGATAGGTTTAAATATATTTAATAATACATAACAAAAGAGCAAGGCAATACTCAAACAACACAGTAACTGCAGAGTTCAGAATCATAGGAAATATTTAAAAAAAAAACATTGCAGGACAGTCTCAAATGAATACAGAAAACTTCTAAACTAATGTGTACTATATTCTTCTCTATCTCTAAAAAAATACTATACCTAAATCTTACTTACAGAGCAAAACGCAGGCAAAAGTGCTGAGTGAATGTTTCTAGGTCCAAGATGAGATACAAAATGCACTCTTCCTCTCTGTGAGAGTTCTTAAATTAATATCACATATTACTGCTGGATTAGCCTGAATTACATCACTTTTTTTCACCTGCCTTCAGTTCCTAGGATAACAGAAACTCAACAAAATGTAACATTTCTCTGTGAAAAATACATATCTCTCAGATTTTTGCCTAGAACCGGAAATCATAAAACAATTAAGCACTTTACATGTGAAACCTAGTAATTATTTCCTTTCAAGACAATAGGAAATCCTCTAGCTCTAGACATTGTGTCTGCTTGCTGCACTGACACTGAGATAACAGAATCAGAAAACAATTTCCACTTATTTTTGTGAGGGTTAGCAAGTTAAGTCTGTATGTTCCAGCTTCTACTATTAGCTCATACATTTGCCCAGGTATATAGTTTATATACATTTCTGTTCTTTTCTGGTAGGGTACACTGTGGTTACATTCTTGAAACTCAGTACATAACATACAGTTCAACACATACTTCTGCACCAGTAGCTTAATACACGCATAACATCTAGTTTCCTTACATTTGTAAGACAAGCATATGAGTCATATTAAAATTCACACATGACATATGATTATTTACAAAATTCCGGACAGTTGGACTAGCAGTATTTCCCTAGTGTCACAATAGTAATAATAAAAAAAAATAGGTAAAACAACAATATTACAGCCAGCCCATTCTCTAAGCCTAATAATGCTCTCCAGGGTGTGTGTTATTGTGGAAATAATGCCCTTCCACGGGTGTAGACGCCCTCCACCTGTGGTGTCAAGCCTCAGAACATCCCTGGGCAGGTGTTATTTCCACAATAACACACACCCTGTTGGGCATTATTGCTTGCTTATCTAAGTGCTGAGGGCAGTGATAGGACTTCTTCCAGTCCAGAATCCATGTTGATTTCAGGAAAGAAGATATTCGTTCTGTATGCATTCAGCTACCTCTGTGGAATATAATGATTTCTAGGGTGTATCTTTTCTGTTTTTTCATTTGTGTACCCATTTTTGTATCTTGTATGTGATAACTTAACATATGCTGTTTTGCCTTGTGTTGCATTGCATTATATTGTATTGCATGACATCTTGTAAGATTTGTAAACCGTTGAGCTTTTCTCCTCCAGCTTCCACTGAAAAGAGGTTTGTCATGGCCCAGTCAGACTTACCCTGTAAACAAATGCTAATAGATAAATAAATAATTAAATAAACTGGCTAAGGGTAATTTTTGTTGAGTATCTTCCCAAGTGTAGGAAAATTTGAGACTGAGCAGAAGTCTTAGAGTGATTCTAGTTTTAGGATTTTAGGAAATGAGGTTATTAATAAAGATTTTGAGATAGTGGGCATTATATATTGACAAATGTCCAGACTTTTAATATGAAGACGTATTTTTTACAGTATTTAAGAAATCAAGATTTAATTGTCATAACCTGCTTGAGTATTGACAGAAATCTCATCTAGGAAGGATGAAAAAGTATTTATCAAGGGAGTATAGAAACTTCACAGGGTTGAGAATTAAAAAAGGAAGTCAGGGTAGGATGGTTAATCGTAAGTATATAGAATTATTTTATTTTATTATATATGTTTTTGGCTTGCTTGCTTTCAGTTAGGGTATTAATTTAATTCCAAAATTGTTTTGGAACTCTCAGAAGAAGTTTATTTTTGCCTGTAGAAGCTGACATATCCCTGTGTACTGCTATTAGCTACATTTCTACATAGAGTAAACTTTGCTTGTGTTATACTTTAAACAGCTTCGCACTCTAGTTATTTTTTTGAATGCAGTTCTCAAATCCATAATAACTTGGTTCTAATTAGTGACCCATTCATAATTCTCTGTATT
This sequence comes from Protopterus annectens, assembly GCF_019279795.1. Classification (NCBI taxonomy): domain Eukaryota; kingdom Metazoa; phylum Chordata; order Ceratodontiformes; family Protopteridae; genus Protopterus; species Protopterus annectens. Next base: position 1,127,859,798 of record NC_056725.1, on the reverse strand, counting down.
ATACATAAGGTATAATGTAAAAGCAACTGCCAAGATACAAAAAAGTCTGAAAGTAAACTTATCTGATAATAGAATCGGGTGTGACATTTTTATTCAGTTCTGATATGATGTTACATATATTGTCCTGCCATCCCTATAGCCAGTTTTAATGACCATATGTTTTGACCCTACACACCTATATCAATCAAAGTATGACTTTAGAATAATTCATCCCACCTTTACTGCTGATGTTACTTAGCTTATGTATAAATTTGTAGTTGAATAATATTTGCCTCATTCTGAACTGAAAATACTTAAGAAAGCTGATGGCAGTAAGTTGTCTATGTCTTGTAGACAAGCATATCCATAAAGATCCCCTCTATAAATCAGTACCAGTACCCCCAGATTCTAGACTCAATTATTAAACTGCAGTGCTTTACACATATATTTTGACATATGTTTAGCTGAAAAGTAAATAGATAATTTTAATCTGCTGTTTTCAGAGGAATAACTAAAGTAATTACCATCAACTTTGCCACAAATTTCTAAGTGCACTTGGAAGCATCAACTTAATCTGACATGATCAGAGACTATAGTGTTCCGTGCATTTATCAAGTCAGCCTACAATCCAGTGTTCCAGATATTTTATCACATCAGTTAAGCTGTATTCCATTAAAGGATCTTAAATATCTCTCCAGATATTTTGTTAATGATAGCAATCAGAAGGATCTGAGGGACACAAAATATATACACTTAATTTTATAAACTGAGTCAAGTCATGCCATATATTTCAAATAAATGAGCACATCTTGTGATGCCATGCTCATTGTTGAGTGTGTGTCAGACTGAAAAATGAAATGGAAAAGGTTTTCCATCCAGCAACTAAGTGTTGCTTAAGGATGCAATTAGTCACATAAAGTTTAGGAACTACAAAATGTGTGGACAAGATTAACTGTGGATGGAAGATAATCAAGAGCTGACAATTTGTGTTTTATTGTTCAGGACATAAGCACATGCTCATGTCATCTTGTACTTTTATGCAATTCGTTTGCTGATTTGCCAGAGAGTGTTGTAACTATAGCTTTTCTCTAAGTGTACCATCCAATCTTTCATGAATGTATTTTTGTTAGTACAGTTTTGCTCCTTAACACTACATTTTAAAACACATTACATGTAGAAATAATAGCATAACAGGTCCACTTGTCCAGCAATAAGGATGTCACATGAACAAACCCAGAACCTGTGATTACAAACAGGCTAAATAATGCAGGGGAGGGAATATTATAAAATGTATGGCACTGACCACTTAAATATGCAGATAAATAAAAAAATACAACTGGTGCATGTGCTTTCTTTGACACATTCTGTTTCCAGCTATATTGAAATAATATTGGGCTGGATTCATGAAGGCTTGCACTCAGTCTAAGAGTAGATTAAGACTCCATGGAGCCAACATGTCTGCCGAGCAATCCAGGAACAGCCAGCAGGGGTGTACAAGAGAGCTCCTAAAACGACTCTTACACGGACAGGGCTAGGTTATGCAAATTAACTCAGTTGCTGGTGAAAGCTATGCAAATGAGGTAAATCTGCAATCCAGGAAACCCTAACCTGTCTGAGTAAGAGTAGTGTTATTTGTAGAAATCTACTCCATTGACAACTGAGTACCGTTCTGCAAATAGCAAAATGGAGCCGTAACAGCTCCAAATAAAGGCTGCATCCAGTTGAGGAAGCATGCCAATGGCCAAATATACAGCCATTGGCAATGTTCCCCGATGCAAAATTAAAAATAAAATAATTTTTTTTTTTACCTCGATCTCCGAAGTTTAAGCGTAGTGCAGCGCCGCGCAAACATGCTGCGCTCTAAAAACCAGAAAACCAGAAATTAAAAGCCACAAATAGGGATTTTATAGCAAATCATAATTTTCAATGCAAGTGAATGGCAGGCTGAAGACAACATGGCAACCGAGTAGAGGTTGCTAAGGGGGGAAGCTCAGTCTAAGAGATGTAGCTAAGCATTAGTAGGCAATCCCATGCAAATGAGGGTAAGGATAGTGAATCCCAAGTTTACATAGCAATTGAGCGCAGTCAGTGGAGTGTATGAGTAGGATAAGGGGAGTAACAGAGTAGAAGATAGGTGACATCATGAGGGGGTGTGTATGAAAGAATGTAAGGTCATTGGAGCAGAGTGGCATATGTTTGTTGTCAGTTACTCATCACTGGAAGAGGTGTATCAACAGGTATCCTAGCTAAAGGCAAGAAATAGAAGGTGTATGCCGTGGATAACACTAAAGTTTCTTGTTGAAGTGCCTGCAAAGTGTTTGTGCATGGGTGCATGCCTGTATATCCGAGTAAGACTGTCTGCGTGTGTGTGCGCCCGTGTGCCCGATTTAAGCCGGAGTAAGTATGTGTAAGGTTGTTTAAAGTTATGTAAGCGTGTTTCCACCTGTGTGCACGCACTTAAGCAGGAATTAGCAAGTGTTAGGCCGTGTAAGCATGTGTGCACTTGTGTGAGCTGGTGTGCGCATGTTTGTGCTTGTGTGTGCGGTGCTGCACCCCCATCGAAACAGAAAGGGAAAATGAAGCACAACAAATAGTAGGAAGTTAACCAGGGAGAACTAGCAGAGCTAGCAGGTGAAAACAATCAGAATCAGGCAATTATACAGGCAGTACACTAGCCCAGCCCAGCCCAGCACTTAAAACTCTGCAAACAACTTTCCACCATGTTTTCCTCAGAGACACTGCAACATTCCAGTAAATTAAGAGAAGTGAAAACTTAAAAACCTTTACTGAAACAAAGAAATGTTAGGGGCTGCCATTGCTGTTATAAGGTGACATATGCAACATGCTGAGGGTGGTGACAATGCGAATGCTGCTGAGCAACCTCCAGTGAGGAGATGGAGAAGAGTGTACATGCCCAGGGTAACCTATCAGGGGCTATATGAGCTGGAGATAGTGGAGCGCTATAGAGTGGACAGAGACCTCATGCAGCAAATTGTTAATCTGTGCAGGCCACCCCTCACACACAGAACCAGAAGAGGGGAACCCATCCCAATGGAAACCAAGGTATGTATTGACCTAAGAATACTAGCAACAGGTACCTTCCAGAGACCAAGTGGTGATATGATGGGGATATCACAGGCATCAGCATCCAGGGTACTGCACCAGTTCCTGAATGCCATGTCAGCACATGTTGGTGATCATGTATATTTCCCCAATTCCCGTGAGGTATTGGCCAGCAATATGCATCTTTTCCAGCAAATAGCGGAATACCCTGAGGTAGTGTGTGCAATAGACTGCATGCACATATGCATCAAAGCACCAGCTGGTGAGCGGGGTAGGGCCTACATTAACCACAAGGGCCTCCCCTCCATCAACTGCCAGGTCGTGTGTGATGCCCATGGCATAATACTGAATGTGTGTGCTGGCTGCCTTGGAAGCTACCATGATTCCCATATCTGGCATCTGACACAGCTGTACCAGACATTTGCCAGTGGGGACATCCCTCATGGTCACCTAGTGGGGGACGCTGGATATGCACTGGAGCCGTGGCTGATGACACACATCAGAAATGCACACACACCTGAACAGGAATGCCATAATGAGGCACATGCACAAACACGAAATGTAATTGAGCGTGTGTTTGGGCTGCTCAAGTCACGGTTCCGGTGCCTGGACACATCTGGTGGAGCCTTGCAGTACTCACCAACTACATGTACCCAAATTGTCATGGTATGTGCTATGCTACATAATATGATCCTGCAAAAACAGCTGCAGCAGGAGCAGCATAGGCCCGGGCCAAATAGCCCCCCACCATTGCCAAGGCCATCACAGGCAGAGCGTGACTCGGAGGAGGAACAACCTGAGCCTGCCCCAGTAGGCAGAAGGAGGCATGCCCAGTATGCTTTGGCCTTGGCAAAGAAGCAACGCATAGCACATACACTGGCTCAGTAAGAACCCTGGAAATGATACCTCTCTCTGACTCGCACATATAGTAAAAGGGATGCCTAACTTGACACTACCTATTTTCAAACATGTATAGGGAGTGTACTATGTGCATCTGACATAGGCAGCCCTGCAGCACCACCTGAGGCATGATTGCCATGTTTTAAGCAATATAAAGCAGTGCTAAACAGCTTTTACCACTATTTAGTATATGTAAACAAAATTTCACACACTAACTAGCACAACTTTGGGCAATGTTGAGCAATATTGGGCAACGTTCAGCAATGTTGGTTAATGTTGAGCAAGTTTGGTCAAAGTTGGGCATAGTTGAGCAAAAGCAGGTAAACATGCTCATATTTGCTTTACTGGTCCTTAAGCAGTCTGGTCTGCCCAGTATGAAAATATAAAGCAGTGACAGGCCTTGAACCCAGGATACTGTGCACTATAGTCACAGTACTGAACCACCAAACCATGACAGCATTTCAGTGTTCAGTCTGTATGAAGAAATGTTGATAGGTCTATGCAAAGTGTCTCATGGAAACCCTGCAGGCACAGCATAATCCCTGTCGAGTTATGACACAAAGGTGAGCCCTGCAGTAAAAATATAACTTGAGTTTCAACACACATATAGTATAAATGTTAATATTGGGGATGTTCACACATGTTAACAAATGTATTGGTCTTCAGACAGCAACATACTGAAAGGTCACACTGGGCATGCTCACACACTTGAATAAATGAGACAAATGTCAGGCAACAAAACATTGAAAGGCCAAACTGGGCATGCTCACACACTTAGGCTATGTCTGAGTACAGCAGTGGGCCACACATATCTGTCAGTTACAAGTGTTAACCCAGGAACCTCTCACTATTCACCAATCCTGCCTTGTGCACACAGTTATATGACAACAGACACATATATAATATATTGGAACCCTGTCATAATCAAATATGTACTATAGATACTTAGGTTGTTCATAGAAAGTGGGAAAGCAAAGAAGATAAAAAACCTGCAATCAGTATCATCAATAAACAATGTGCACTCCAAATATTATCATAGGCTCATAGGTTCATAGGCTGATACTAGGCTATCTGCCCTAGGGCATTTATAAGCCTAGCCAGAGTGTGTTTGGCTTTCACCATCCTTTTAGATTAGTAGACTGTGCCTTTGAATAGTAGGTCACACAAGATAGCCCTTTTACGGTTAGTTTATTGTGCCTCTGACTAGCTGAGATCCAGAAGAGATCCCAGGGATAAATGTACGCTCTCCCATCCACTAGTCAAGATTTCTCTTGAAGAGGATCAGTGAGGGGCTCTGCCTAACTTGGACTGGGATTTCGTTCCAGAGTGAGGGGAGCCTCTGGGATATGAATCTGTCCCTCCAGCATGTCCTATTTATTTCTGTGCTGAGGTTTAAGTCCCTGGAGTGTGTAGCTCTAAGGAATTTGGATATCCTGAGGTTGAGCATGACCATTAATTCTGGGTTGGACATGGCTTTATACGTCGGGCATAGATCGCATCTGAGTAGGCGGTAAGCAACTGAGTAGAGCTGGAGTTTCTTTAGCCGAACTGCGTAGGGCATCTGTTTGAGTCCCTTGATCCACTTGTTGAGGTACATTTGGGGTCATTACAGTTGCTGCAGGTGTCGGGTAAGGTACATCCCAAATGGGGCAGTGTATTCAAGTATGGGCCTGATGAGTAGAGGGGCACAATGACCTCTCTTGATCTAGATGTGAAACCTTTCGTGATAAGGTGGGCTATATAGAAGGTCTTTCTAACCACTTTGGCAACGTGATTGTCAAAGGAGAGATTACTATCTACTTGAGTCCCCAAATCTTCTTCCGTACATAATGGATTACCACCTATGTGGTAATTTGTGAGCACTTTGTTTTTCCCAAAGGGGATGACTATGCATTTTATGGCATTTAGCTTTAGGCCATGGCTCTTGCACCAGTTAACCATCTCTGTGAGACCCTTTTGGAGGATGGCCTTGTGTCAGCTGGAGAGTTGATTATGGCACCCAGTTTGCAGTCATCTGCGAACTTGGTCAGCCATAGTCCTCCCATGTTAGCCTGTACCTCAGAGAAATATATACTGAACAAGAGAGGTCCCAGGACTGAGCCTTGTGGGATGCCACTTGTAACTGGTGTAGAGTCTGACATGGCACCTGCAATTCTGACCATGTGGGTGCTATCCCTGATCCAGTTTGCAATCCATCTTGTGACATATGTGTTGATATCTAAGCTGGTGAGCTTATTTATGATGCCCAAGTGGGGTATTGTGTCGAAGGCTTTTGTGAGGTCCAGGTAGGCTGTGTGGACTACCTTCCCTATGTCTATGGCCCTGGTAACTGTTTCAAAGAAGTTGACCAGGTTCAAGAGGCAAGATCTGCCCTTAACAAAGCTGAATTGGGTAGGATCCAGTGTCTGGAGGTTCCTGATGTCTTTGTTTATGAGTTCCATGATGATACCCTCCATAGCTTTGCAGACCAGGCTAGTCAGGCTTATAGGGTGATAGTGTCCAGGGTCCGTTGTGGCACCACCTTTGTGGAGTGGGACCACTGTTGCTGTACACCATTCCTTGGGTACATATCCTGTAGTAAGTCTGATACTGAACAGTGACTTTATGTGAGGGTTAAGTTCTTCATGAAGCTCATGTAAGACGCAGCCCGGGACACTGTCTGGTCTCATTGATGCTGTGTTATTGCTTTGGAGAGAGCAGCTTTCACCTGTTCATCTGTGATGTCAGGGAGGCTACACTCTGTTGGGATGGACATTTGCTCTTTTGGGGGGATGGGGGGGGAGAAATTTGCACTGAACCTGTCTGCCAGGATGTTGGCAATGTCTGTGGGTTCAGTGTATTTTTTGTCATTATGCACTAACTAAGAGCATATCTGGGAGTTGCCACCCAGGTTCCAGACATATCTAAAGAAGGCCTTGTGATTGTCTTTAATGTCTTGTGCAATTTTTCTTTCGAAGCTGGCCTTAGATGATTTTATGAGTGATCATAGCTTCTTGCTAGTACTGATCAGCGATGCCTTCCCTTCTTGGGATTTTGCTCTATCATGTAGTAGCCTCCTCCTTTTGTTGTATAGCTTATTTATGGCTGGGGTCCACCAGACAGGTCCCCTGCCTTTGGAGGAGTGAGTCTTGGTTTCATTTGGGATAGCACGATCCATGCATTCCTGTAGGTGTCCATAGAATGCGTTTGCAAAGGATTCTGCGGTTTGAGCCATATTTTCCACTGGCCCGGGGGCTTTGAACGATACCACCTCAGTTTTGAGAAGTGTGATGTTTGCTTTTGAGAAGTTCTTCACCGAGAGTACCTTGGCTTGGGGTGGGGACGGGATATGGGTGTCCAGTGAGATAAATGTATGGTCTGAGCTTACCAATGAGGGGTATACCTCTGATGTGGAACATAGAGTCCCCATGTTGGTGATGACCAGGTCCAATATATTTTCCCCTCTTGTGGGGATGGTGACCAGTTGTTCCATAGCATTTGAGTTTATAAATTCTAGGAACTGTTGGCCGAAGGTGTTGGGGCTTGAGTAGTATTCCCAGTCAATGTTTGGGTAGTTGAAGTCACCCAATATAATGGTGTTTGGAGAGACCTTCATAATCTCCTGTGTTCTCAGGAAAGCCGAATGGGGTCCCTGAGTTTGTGAGGGTGGTCTTTAGCAGGCTACAAACTGAAAGGCAGTTTTGCCCACTGTTAGTTGCACATGGATGGTCTCCGATGCTTCATGCAGTGCAACAAACTCAGATATATGTGAGAGATGCAACTATATGGGCAAACTGGAGGCTGAGCTCTCTCAACCCATGACTGGTACAGTCTATCAGGAGGAGAAGGTAACCACACACACCACAAATCCAGTCTCACAGACCCTATAGAGCAACAGCAAAAAAATAAACACACAACATAAAAACATACTCTGAGGCTCTAAATAAAAATCTGCCTAAGCAGCAGAGACCTCCGAAGCAGACACCCAAACAACTGCTGGAGGTTTGTGTATCTTTGATGTATATGGATACTCCCCCACCTTTTGTGGTTCGGTCCGGGTTTTGTGGCCGAAAAGCATGGTATGAAGTATAACGTGGTAGTGCTGGGGTGCTTTCGGGAGCCTTGAACCAGGTTTCTGTTACTGCACAGATATCGATATTCTCCATACTGAAGAGAGCCTTGAGTGCGTGCATTTTGAGGTGTAGACTTCTGGCATTGAGCAGCATTACCCTTAGATTCTTTTACCTTGTATCATCTATGGAGGTGGGTTTGTCTTTTGAGCCTTGCCTAAAAAAGGCACTATGGGGGTGGCAAGAGCCATAGCCAGTATTCAAAAGCCCAGGAGTGACAGGTGCAAGCTGTCCCTAGTGAAGCAACGTGGCTTGTCGAGCATGTCATCCCAGGCTGACAGACACTGGATCCCCTTTGAATGACACCAATACATTAGCCAACTGTTAAAATTGATCATTTTGTCTTTATACTGTGGCATCATTCTTGGTGATGGTAAGATGCTACACAAGTCAGGGTCATACCGGCCTGGGCCACATGATCAGAGAGCTCATCTATGTCTCTTCTTATGTAGTCCAGGGAGGAACGTCTCGGGTCATTCACACCAGCATGCACAATGACAAAGTCATATTTGTAATTGCTTTGGAGTGACCTGAGTGCATGTGTTATGTGGTGGATCCTGGCACCCGACAGACAGCTTACAGTGACATTCTCCTTGTTCAGCCTGGTGAGTGGGACCTCAGTGTGTCTGACAATAGAGTCAACTATTACAAGTGTATTAGGTGTGTTGTTTAGCCTTAAGGGCAGTGACTGTGTGGAACACTGACTTTGTGAACTATGTGATATGTGGGTATTATTGTGGGGTAGCAGCTGTTTGGGTGTCTGCTTCGGAGGTCTCTGCTGCTTAGGCAGATTTTTATTTAGAGCCTCAGAGTATGTTTTTATGTGTTTATATGTTTGGTTTGCTGTTGCTATAGGTCTATGTGAGACTGGATTTGTGGTGTGTGTGGTTACCTTCTCCTCCTGATAGACTGTACCAGTCATGGGTCGAGAGAGCTCAGCCTCCAGTTTGCCCATATAGTTGCATCTCTCACATATATCTGAGTTTGTTGGGAGGAGAAGAGGGTTGTCTGTGTACATAAGGCAGTTGTAACATTGCCTGAAAAGTCCCATATTCACCAGCTGGACTGGAGAGTACACACGAAACTGACCTTTAGACATGTCTGGATATTATGATGAAATACTCTTTTGACTGATCGAAAAGGATCAGTAGGGTGTTCAGTGTGTAAAAGAGTATAACAGGGGTTTAGTGCTTACGTTTGTTGGTGTTTTGGAAAGATTATCTGCGAAGGAGTCCAGACAGAACCATGACACTTCCTTCAGCTATGTCATAAATAGCAATGAGCACTCATATATGTCCTGAGTCAAGGCCAACTCTAAATGACTGACAATGCCAACATCCTATCAGACAGGCCCATACATACATACCCACCTACCACTGACAAAAGGCCCTATCATCATACCAGGAGATATAACATGTAGAATGGGTAAACAGCTCCTTCCAAAGCTGAAAACATGGCATCAATTGGATTACATTGTTTCCCTATATGTGTCATAAGTCAACTGCAAAACAAACAGACCCTGCACCTGAACAGTCTGTTGAGTCTCACCCTCTCTACAGGATATGAAACTGTTGAATGGGTTACAGCAACATATGGCACACTCCACAAGTGTTAGTGCACAACAGACCATGGGAACTATAGTCTTATAAACCTATGAAGTCTGATCTGCAAGGTCATGGAGTCCATCATGATTGAAGTCATAAACAGAGCTATTGGAAGCTGACAAACACACAACCCTACCAACTTTGGTTTGGTCATGGGCAGATCATGGTTCCCAAACCTGCTAGACTGTTTGCAAGGCAGCCACCCAGGGCATACATCACTGAAATGAGCTACACATGTCCCACATAGACTTTGAATAGCCATTTTCCAACATCCCAGACACATGTCATATCCACAAAATCAACAAACTGTGCATAAATATGTATTGTCATATGATGGATTGGCAATTGGTCCACAGATAGATCACACAAGCTAAGAATTGTGGAGTCCTGTTCAAGCTGTTAACACCTGCTGTTCCCCATGGTGCAGTCCTTGGATTGCATAAAACAAAGTGCACACACATTACCATGTCCAGTCTGATGATGTCAGTATCCTACAAATATAGCAGAAGAAATGAAAACAACCAATAAAGCATATAGCACATCGTGTTAGTGTGTGTCTCTCTAGTATCATAACATAATTAGGTAGGGGTTTGAATCCTGCAATTGCTGTGTGTGTGGGAGGGGGTATGTTTGTGTGTGATTTCCTTTCAAAGGAGTGCCCTTTTTGGAGACTATGAAAACACATTAAAAGAGGTAAATTCCTCTTTGCCAAGTCTGATGATGTCAGCATCCCACAAATACAGCAGTGGAAATGAAAACTCCCAGTAAAGCATATAGCGCATTGTGTTAATGTGTATCTTTCTAGTATCATAATATAGTTAGGTAGGGGTTTGACTCCTGCAGTTGCTGAGTGTGTGTGTGTGACACTGTTAAGTAATGTGTTGTGGGTTTTGCTTTTACTACTGTATGACATATCAGTGAAACAACAGTATGTGCATTGCACACTTCAGGTATCTGTGTGGCAAATACATATATGTGATCTCAATTAGTTCATAGGTGTGAAGACTGCTTCCTACATGAATACATCTGTTACCTTTGACAGATTGTGCTGCTGCTTCTCAGACCTTAGGTCACATATGTATGTTTGTGACAAGGCCAGCCACTGTAGTGATCTGTGGCCTAGGTCATCTGTGTCACACAAACCCACGACAGTTTCTATAGAATAGTGTGAGTGAGGGTACATGCTGGGGTATATTTCAGACATGTTCAAACACAACAAAGTCTGTCAATAATGGACATTCATTATAGGAGTGCAACAACTTTGTGGATATGCATACAGACTCCTTATTGCTTATGTGATATACAGAGGGACTTCAGAATACCTTTGGAAATGTGAATACCAAAGGACAGATGACATAACATGTGGCTGTATGTACACATCGGTACCCCTTCTACATGTCGTGGGCTATTACCTATGTGGTACTGTCGGGATACTCTGTTTAGTAAATGTGTATGACTATGCTATAGTTGGCTTATAGCATTACAGCATGGGTTGGTCAACAGGTATCTGTCTGTATGATACCCTTGTGGAGGATAAGTGTCTCATCCGGAGAATGCATTGTAGGCCATTGTATGCATTACCAGATGTGGACGGATATATCCCTACTGTGTTTGCTTGTACCTAAGAGGGCTACATGCCAAACAGGAGTGGTCCCAGGAATGGGTGGCGGTCAATACCACTGGTTACTGGTATAGTATTGTACCAGAAGGATGCAAATGCTACTGTGTTTCCTACATGTGTGTGTCAGTTGTCAAGACATCAACTAACGATTGGTTATAGTCAGGCTGTTGAGGCTTTGTATACTACCAGAATGCAAACCAATGACCAATATTAACAGTATCACCCACAGCATATTGTCAAACCATGTCATACACACGTATACCCAAGTTAAAACATATGTGTAGTAAAATGCATACTGGCCAGCAATAGAAACTATGAAGTGTTAACATTGTGTAATACAGGGCATGTCACCCTTCCCATGTGTCCACTATGCATGTACATGCAGACAGTGCACCTCCACCATGTTCACAAATGTACACCTGCAAATCTGTACTGCACACATCACACACATACTGTCCACTCACCAACACATGCTGCCAGAACTACACACATCAGCCAAGTGGCACATGGGTGGACAATCCATTTTTGGAATTAACACTGGTGTAAACAATACTACATTGATAATCGTAGCTTTAATGCATCATGCCTGCTCAGATATACCTACAAGGATATCATTACACTTTACTGTTGACAACATGCTAACATTGCTACACTGCTATTAAGTCACCCTGTGCATCAGCACCATGTTAGCCTGTTCCTGCATCAATGTTACAGATGACAGGAGGTGGCACAGTTTCATCATATGCACAGGGTGTGTTGTTGGTTTGCCAGAGCCCGACATTGACCCATCCAATCAACATGTATGTGTGTGTGTCTGTGTGAGGGACAACAGTACAGCATGGGTCAATGTTGATGTAATGTGTGTGTGTATGTGTTAGCCCTAGGTGTTTGGTTTATGTGTGTGTGTGTCTGCATGCACACAGTTCCACCATGTGGCTGCCAAATACGGGAGGTTGTGGGACAGCCACAGACTGTGCCTGCCAGGCTGCACAGATCACCGTCTCTGGCCACGGACACAGTATCTGTGCCTGGCAGCGGTGTCACGGACAGTATTGGGTACTAAGCCAGACTGGGTACTATCATCAGAGGCAGAGGGATGTTGACTGGACCCATGTCCCTGCAGGGACTGGCCAGAGCCATGTGCACGTGGTCTTCTAGGATGGTCTATTGACAGCCCAGCCCCAACATTGCTGGGGCTGGTACTGCCACTATGGGAGCGGCTGTGACTTGTGTGTCATCCGCTATGACAGCCAGCTGATAATGTTGCTGGCATACGTCCACGTTGACGTCTCAGCCATCCTGCACTGTCCTGGCAGATGGACATGACATTGTGGAGGACATCTAGTGTCTCCCCCCAACGTCTACCAATGACCTCTGTGTAATTACGGATGGCACCGGCAAGGTCACGGATACTGTCATTGATAGCGGTGTTATGGGCCCTCCGCACCCTTAGTCCCTGTCTGGTGTACCGTTCCATACGTGCCTGTGCCTGCATTACAGCCTGGAACATACCTGAGGTTGTAAGACCTGTGGGGGCACGTCTGCCAAGGGAATTACGGCCAGCAGTGCTCCCACGAGAACCCCTGGACATCTGCCTATGTGGTACCATTCCAGGAGTCTGGGTATGGCTGCTGTAAGGGGATGCATGTGCCATAGATACCACACTATCCTGGTCAATGCCTGCTGTATGCTGTCTTCAGCTAAGGCCATTGGTGATGAGGGATGTATTGGCAGTATGAATGTGCACATAGATGGGGTTGAAAGCTGTGTACTGTCAATTGGAGGACCAACGACAGACCCTGTCAAACCTGCCTGTGCCACAACACATGTATAATCATTTCCACTATTTGTGGCAGTGACTTCAGGTTCCCTGCTGCACTTAACAAACACAACCTCAGCACCTGTGAGAGGAAGACAGGAAACACACTTTACAATCTGTACATGATGTTAGCACACAAGCACACATGCACACATGAACACATGAACACATGCACACATGAACACATGCACACATGCACACACGAACACATACACATGAACACATGCACACATGCACACAAATACACTACTCAGTAAAGCTGACACACACACACACACACACACACACACACACACACACACACACACACACACACACACACACACACCAACAGCAATCCAGAACATACTCATTAGTGGTTGATGGTGGAGTACAGTATCACAAGCCAAAGAATCCTATCACACGTGTCAGCATGCAGGATGTGTGTTGCTCAGCAGCATGCAGTGCGAGTGTAGAGAGTCCTTGTTAATAACAGTATACATGTCTTTGATGCATGTGTGTTGTTCAATGATTGGTCTCACCCTGAAACACAATGTGTACATGGACACAACATTGCTGTGCAAGTATTAAATGCTTTCCAATGTCCTGTGCACCATCACTCATAGGTATACATACCATGTCCGGATGCACACAACTGTCAGGTGTATAGCAATGAATGCTATGTGTAGTACTGTAGTTACCGTAACTGGATGTAGTGTAGTACCATGAGCCATCATCAGGCAGCATCATGTGGTCACTCAAGGCCACCAATGTGTGCCACACTGGCAACTGTCTTGCTGTATCTGAACTGCAGCACTTTGTCTACATTAACCATCTCACAGGCAGTTGTTACATGGGTATGTAAGGTGTTCAATAGGGAGCACTGCCTAACATGAATGTGTTGTGTGTTGAAGAGTGTTGCACCGCCCCATGATAGGCCTCTACCCCTTAGGTATAGTATGTGTGCTGTGTGGATGACATTTGGGATACTGAAGTCTGACCTTACAGCAGGTGTCTAAATAGGCCATGTGTATCATATTACCACTAACTGCGTATGACAAAGTGGTGTATGTTGTGTGCATGTGTATTGACTCTGCCTATACAATGTCCACTACAGTGTACCACAACTGGTTGGGATGCTCTGTGTATTGCATGTGTTTGAGGCAGCTGCTCATGTTACTGGAATGTGCATAGTCCCACAGAAAACATGCAGGGCATGCATTATGTGTAGGTGTTTTAGATGTGTATATGGCCTACAACTCACCTATAACATGCACATGTTATTTGCTATATTAAATGTAGAACACTCACCAGCATGGATCTGCTGTCTTGCTGTCACACCAGAGGGACCTACAAGGATATGAGACAGTCTGTCAGTGTCAACAACTATGGCATTGCTGCTGTGAGTTTGCAACTTTACAGTAGTACAACATGTGACAGTCACAGGCATACAGATTATGTTCCAAATTATCAGTATTGCACAACACCAGGCTCCACATCTTCTAAATACACAGTACACATCTGACATATGCATGTTCTAACAATCGAGCTAACAGTAGTCTACAGATATGGCATGTTACCTGCACGCTCTGAGACAACTTGCTGGGTGACTCCGGCCTCCATGATGACACATGTCTGTTGTAGTGGCTGGCCAGGAGCCACCATGCTGAGGAGCAGCTCTTCCACTCTGGTGATGGGCGGATGTGATGCTGCACCACCACCTGTGGCAAGCTGTTGTCTGCGGACATCGGAGGCATGCTGCCAGACATGTCTAATTAAATCGCTGCAGTGATGGTGTACCTGCTCATAAGTCCGGTTATGCATGCCTACATCATTCACCCGATGGACAACATCTTGCCACAGTGCAGTGCACCCATGCTGGTCCTGGCTGGTTCATAGGTTCATAGGTAGGTACTAGGCTATCGGCCCAAAGTCCTACATAAGCCTGGCCAACAAGGTTCCCTGGCTTACGCCACCCAAGAAAGTTATTTTCATGTGCCACTGTCGAGCAGAGACACAGAAGTGATCCCCAGGGTGTATTTCCTATTTCCCATCCACTCATCAAGATTTTTCTTGAAGAGTGCTAATGAAGAACTTTACTTGACATAGACGGGTAGCCTGTTCCAGAGTATGGGAAGTCTCTGGGATAGGAATCTATCCCTCCAGCATGTCCTGTTTATTGTGGTGACAAGGTTTAGGTCCCTAGAGCATGTAGCTCAGAAGGATTGGGATTTCTTTAGGTGTAGCATGTCCAACAGCTCTGGGTTTGACACAGTTTTATATGTTAGGCAGAGATCACCTCAGAGTAGGCGATATGCTACAGAGTAAAGCTGGAGTTTTTTGAGACGGTCAGTGTAGGGCATTTGTTTGAGTCCAGTAATCCTCTTTGTGAGGTACTTCTGTGGAATTTCCAGCTGCTGCAGATGTCTTGTGAGGTACATTCCAAAAGGGGAGTTGTACTCTATAATGGGTCTAATGAGTGTTGAGTAGAGGGAATAATGACCTCTTTTTTCCTGGATGAGAACCCTTTTATGATGAGGTGTGCCACGTAGAAGGACTTCCTGACTACTGTAGCGATGTGACTATCAAAGGAGAGACTACTGTCCACCTGGGTCCCAAGGTCTCTTATCACACATTTGGTGTTAAGTAGATTGCTGCCTATGTGGTAGTTCATGTACAGAGTTTTTACCAAAGGGGATGACACTGCACTTTTTGGCATTGAGCTTGAGGCCATGGCTCTGACACCAGGCATCTGTCTCAGAGAGGCCCTTCTGTAGGATGTTCACATCATTTGGGGACTTGACTATGGCTCCTAGTTTCCAGTCATCTGCGAACTTCATTAGCCAGAGGCCTTCTGTGTTAGCCTGTACTTCAGAGAAGTAGATACCAAACAGGAACGGTCCCAGGATGGAACCCTGTGGTACTCCACTCGTCACTGGTTTGAGGTCAGATTTGGAGTCTGCAACTTTTACAGTGTGGGTTCTGTCAGTGAGCCAGTTGGCAAAGCATCTTGTGACGTAGGGATTTATGCCTAGTTTATTGAGTTTAGCTACAATTCCAGAATGGGGGATGGTGTCAAAAGCCTTGGCGAGACCAAGAAAGGCTGTGTGAACCACCTTACCTTCATCTACAGCTTTAGTGACTGCCTCAAAGAAGTTTATCAGGTTCAGGAGGCATGATCTGCCTTTCACAAACTGGAACTGGGTGGGATCCAGAGTTTGGAGGTTACCAATGTCTTTGTTTATGAGTTCCATGATGATACATTCCATGGTCTTGCAGACCAGGCTCGTCAGGCTAATAGGTCTATAGTTCCCGGGATCAGTGGTGGCTCCCCTTTTGTGAAGTGGGATAACTGTTGCTGTGCGCCATTCAGTGGGCACAAAGCCTGATGTGAGGCTATTATTGAACATGGTGTTAAGTGAGGAGCCAGTTCATTCTGAAGTTCATGTAAAACGCAGCCTGGGATGTTGTCCAGTCCCATGGATGCTGTGTTTTTGGCTTTAGAGAGTGCAGCTTTCACCTGTGTAGTTGTGATTATAGGGATTCTGCATTCTTCCTGTATAGATATGGGACCTTTGGGGAGGGGGGTAAAGTTAGCACTGAACCTATCTGCCAGGATGTTGGCAATATCAGTTGGTTCTGTAATTATTGTGCCTTTGTGCTGTAACTCAGAGCAGATCTGGGTGTTGCCATTGAGATTCTTGACATAGCTATAGAATGCTTTGTGGTTGTCCTTGGAATTAGTGGTAATTTTATTTTTGTAGCTAGCTTTGGAGGATCTTATAAGGGATCTCAGCTTCTTACTGAGGCTGACCAGGGAGCTCCTCCACTCATGGGATTTTACTCTCTTTTGCAACAGTTTCTTCCTTCTGTTGTACAGTTTGTTTATGGCAGGGGGCCACCAGATTGGCTTCCTTTTTTGGAGGATAGCGTCTTGGTTCTGTTTGGGATAGCACAATCCATGCACTCATGTAAGTGCTTATAGAGTGCATTTGTGTAGGATTCAGCAGTTGTAACTGTATTGTCCATCTGCATGGGTGTCATGAAGTTCACTACTTCTGTCTCAAGAAGCATGAAGTTGGCTTTGGAGAAATATTTTACTGTGGTTTCCTTAATGGGGGGGTAGGGGTGGGATGTGGATATCAAGGGTGATTAGCTTATGATCAGATCGGAGTTGACTTCAGGTGTGGAACACCGGTCACTCATGTTGGTAATGACTAGGTCTAGGATATTGTTGCCCCTGGTGGGGGTGTGGATAAGTTGATCGAGGGCATTGGAGTTTATGAATTCCAGAAAGCGTTGTGCTAAGGAGTTGGTACATGAGTAGTTTTCCCAGTTACTGGTGGAGTAGTTGAAGTCGCCCATTATTAGAGTGTTTGGTTGAACCCTAATATTTTCCAGTACATCAAAAAAGAGGAGTGGGAATCCTGGGTCATGGTGGGGGATCTGTAGCAAGCTACAATTTGGATTGCAGATTTGCCAAGAGTTAGTTGCACTTGGATAACCTTGGATGCATTATGCTGAGCAAATAGCCTGGAGGTGTGGATATCCTTAATGAATATGGACACACCCCCACCTTTGGTGTTTCGGTCCAGGTTACATGGCCGAAAAGTGTAGTATGAGTTATAGCCTGGTAGTGCAGGAGAACAGCTGGGTGTGATGTTGTAGTAGGGCATCTATGAGTATTTCCTCCTCTTCAGGGGAATATGCAGGTTTGCGATTGTGAGACATGTCCCAGGAAGACAATAAAACAATAATTGTGAGCAAGTCATGAGGCACACTTAATATTCTAAAGTACAGACATCAGTGAAATGCCATATATAGCAACCTATTGGCTGTCAGTAGATACACATTTTAATACCACATATCAGTGCTCAGCCCACAACTGCCTGACAGTGCCTAGCACATTCTATATATTAAACCATGTTCTGAACAGCAACAAAGTGAAACCAGTATGTAAGACTATACAACAGTACATGGCACACTGTATGTGACACAATGCACCACCTAGCCACAGGAGGTATATATCAAGCTAATGGATGAAGAAAGATGTCATTCATTGCAATGAATGTAAAGTACAGTTACAGTATTACCAGTATACCACAGTAGTCTTTGATGCCAAACCCCTGCCTAACATATGTGCACAGTTGTTGATATAGGTGGCATACTGCTGTACTAGACTATACATGTTGCTAGATACACACGTATACCTTGTAACACAGACATGATTGAGGGCATGGTACAGGCATAATTACACACACATCAGACATACATACAACACACAAATGTATGCCAACACAGATGAACTTTACCTGTGTACCATACAGTACTGTGTGTCACTACTTACAAAACCTTATGCCTGATGTATGTAATCTGTGAGGACTACAGGGAAGACACAAAACAGTGTTTCCAAGCAATGTGAACATACACCATACTGTACTGTTTATGCCTACAGCTTCACGTAGTACTACAGTTCATATGGGAGTTGGATTCACCAGCAGTAGCACTCACTAAGCATACATGTATTGCTTTAGCCTACAATGGGACACCACAGTTGACAATAAGTGACTACGTCACACCGTATGCCATACTACTTTTTTTGCCTAGCAATAGCATACACATCTTTTGCTGGGATCACAGCTAGGACTCAAACTACCATGACAGAAACAATTTCACACTAAGCTATCACACCTTTACAGACCTTGCACACATTCACCAACACATTCACCATCACACTCAGTCAACCTCACATAGCAATTATTGCACTAAGTACATGTGTGTGCTTCATGTCATGGGTAGGTAATACGCTATTTTCCCTAGGGCCTACAGCAGCCTAGCCATACGCTACCCTGGCCTTTGACACACATGTAATTTAATTTCACTTGCCCCTGTCAACCAGAGCCACAGAGGTGATTCCCGGGGTGTATTTCCTATCTCCCAAACAATCATCAGGAGTATTTATGACAACTGCTAAATGAGGAGCTTTGTTTGCTATTGATAGGTGGTTTGTTCCAGAGTATGGCATGTCTCTGAGTTAGGACTCTATCCCTCCAGCATGTGCTGTTTAGTGAGCTGACAAGGTGTAGGGCCCTAGAGTGTATATCTGGGAGGGATTGTAATATGTTTACGTTGAGGATGTCCAACAGCTATGGGTGTGACATAGCTCAGTATGTTAGGCAGAGGTCACCCCTGGGTAGGCGCTATGCAACACAGTGTAGCTGTGGTTTTGTGAGTCGGTCTGCATAGGGCATCTGTTTGAGGCTGGTATTACTCTTTGTGAGGTATGTCTGTGGCCTTTCCAGTTGCTGTAGTTGGCATTGTACTCTACAATGGGTTTTAAGTGTGATAAGTAGAGGGGAACACTGACCTATATTTCCTTAGATGACACACCTTTTGTGATGACATGTACCACGTAGACAGAGTACATGACCGGTGTGGCACTGTGATTATCAAAGGGTAGGCTACTGTCCACCTGTGTCCCATGTTGCCTAATCACACCTTTGGTGTTAGGTAGACTACCACCTACGTGGTAGTTAATGGGTACAGTGTTCTAGCAAGAAGGGATGGCACTGCAGTGTCAACACTGAGCTTCAGTCCATACCTTGGTTGCCAGGCATCTGTCGCAGTAACTATGCCCCATGTCTCTCTCCCTCTATCTATATATATATATATATATATATATATATATATATATATATCTCTCTCTCTCTATATATATATATATATATATATGGATCTGAGTTCATCGACATTTCAAAATACCGAAAACGAAATAACCGACACCAAAACAGCGAAACTCATATAACCGAGGCCAGAAGATCGACAGTTCACAAACACGACATCGCATACACCCGACACAACATACCAACAAACAAAACACATCCCCTATCCAACACTCACACACACAACACAAGCACACCAAAATCCTTACAAACAAACACTAACCCATACATACACAACTATCCACAACCCTGACCCAAACCCTTACCCTAAGGTCCGTCACTATCGCACACTCACCTAACCCGCGCCCTAACCCTAACTCACTTATCCACCCCTACCCCTACAAAACACCAACATCGCACACTTACCTTACTGCACACTCACCTAACCCGGCCCTAACCCTAACTCACTTATCCCACCCCTACCCCTACTAAACACCAGCATCGCACACTTACCTTACTCGCACCCTATCGTCCGTCACTACCGCAGACTTACATATCCTTTCCCCATCGCAGCTTCTCAGCGTCGGTGTCTTCTTCCGTCGGTCTTCTGCCTCGTCGATCTTCTGGCGTCGGTGGCGTGACTTTCGACATTCTCGTGTCGGTGAATTCGTTTTCGACATTTTAACATGTCGATGAACTCAGATAGACCCATATATATATATATATATATATTTATTTATTTATTTATTTATATATATATATATATATATATATATATATATATATACACATACATATAAACATCCATTGCTGTACATATAGATGTACATATAGGCACATATACAGTCCACTATTCATGGTGGGAATATCACTTAAGTGACAGTTGTGAGATATACAGTGATGTAATAATATTGCACAGTATTGTGCAGACTGCATTGAAGGTGTCCTCAGCCCATGTAGCTTTAGCAGGCCTCACTGGTTACAACACTGCAAAACTGACAGAGCATACCCACAGCGTTTAACCACCACATGTCATATACCAGCACTGCATGCTATTTTCTTTTCCACACAGTACAACCTACATAGAAATATGCACATAACAACCTTGAACAACGTATATATGTACACCCTTCACAAACAGTTGCAGTATGTCCCTTGCCCTATGCACATGTACAGATACATAGAGATACGTACGTCTGCCACATATGGATGATTCACAGTATGTAGAGTACTCTTCATAAACATCTACTACATGCCAGCAAATACATATGTGTTACATACCTTTTGTTTGTATTGCTCTGTTCTGTTTGTTTTGAAAGGAAATGTATTTTTTTAATTTTTTATTTATTTATTTATTTTTTCTTTTCTCTGTCTGTTGCTTTTTTTTTCTGTGTTTTTCTGTCTGTCTGTGTCTGTGTCTCTGCCTCTGCCTCTGTCTCTGTCTTTCTCGCTCTCGCTCTCTCTCTCTCTCTTGCTGCAATGAGATTATTGCATGTGTAGACAGCAAGTACAGCCTGCTTTTCTAGGTATCTGCACATGTGCATGTGATGGCCTCTGCACCAATTGGTGCCCACCATTTACTAATTGCATGCAGCCTGCTGTGTGGTAATTGCACTACTCACTGTCATAGCAGCCCACTGCTATAAAATGCTAGATTAGGTAGGCGTAGCCCTTTCAGCTTTCCAAAGTTGGGCCCATGCTTGTTTGCTGTGGACACCGTTGTGTCAGTCAGAAGGTTGGTATACTTCTTATCTCTGAAGCTAGGGTTGTAGCCAGTGATTTGCATGTTGTACACAAACCTGAATATTGCTGCTTCTAGTACACACTTGGCAGTGTAGAACTTTACTCACCCCTCCACATGCTTACACAAGATGCATGGGAGTATGTACTTTCTTTTCTAATTAGACAATTAACTGATACTGTGGGGGTTTTGTAAAGTGCTACTGTAACATTATTTCCTGCTAGAATGGCTGGTTCTCATTTCACAGTCATGTCATGCAATTCCACAACAACTGCTGGTAAAGATCCACAGAACAAGATTTGTGTTATGACATTCCTATTTTCCCTTTACATTCACTCATTGTAATGCATGATATATTTATTACAGCACCAACATGTTGTAAATCTACTGTGGCCTAGTGGTACTTCATGCAGTCTAGTGTGTCCAGGGTTCGAGACTGACAGAGGTGTTTTATTTTGCTGCTCAGCAGAACAATGGCCATGCCATGCAAAGTGACTAAGGCACTTTTAAGCAGTTGTAAGCTGGTTTGCGTGGATTTGCACGATGCTTAGCGATGCTTAGCTAAGCGCACACATGCATACACTCACTCAAACCCGCTAACTACTGCTTAAAAGTGTTTACTCCCACTATCCCCCGCGCTAATTTCTTTGAAATAAAAGAAAATGGGGAGATAGGAAAGTGGTGAAAAAGGGGGCACAAAGAGGGAAAGACAGTAGGGAAACAAACTTGGGATGTGCAGGATGGTTGTAGGGAAGGTCCATAGCTGCCCATTTCTTTACCAGCAACAGCTGTGCATATGCAATAAATTTAGAGTGAAATTTGAAACCTTCCACCCCTGAGAGAGGGGTGAGGACAACAAAGTCTGTTGTACTGCCAATTATAATTATCAGTTTACATGTCCAGCGGACATGTGTGCAAAATGGGCAGCTATGTATGGGGCATAATTTTTTTGTGGGAACAGATTGCCCTTTTTTTTCTTTTTTTCTTTTCAGGTGAGAGTGGAAAGTAAAGTAGAGGAAGTAGGTATATTTGGGGAGGTAGGTTGGGGAGGTAAACAGACAAAACAAACAAGACGCATACAGGGGTGGAGTATGACACATGGGGTGGGTGAACACAATTGACGGGGACGGATGTTTGGAAATCGCAAGCCCATGAGCCCACAGATGGTAACAGTGGAACTGAGATCCCCACCCATGGGCAGTCACCACTGCACCTTCACAGCCCAGAGGGTGGCTGTGCTGGGGCTGTGTAGGAGGGGCAGGCTCACTCGTGAGTCGCACCACTCTTGCCTCGAGCTGGCATAGGTGATCAGCGACTGAATGCTGGATCTCCCTATGCACCACAGCCCGGACCCTTCGGAGGGTGACAGGCGGCCCTTCTCCGCCCATGCTTGCATGGGGGGGACGAGCCCCATCCCCTGCAGCGCTTCCACCTGAAGGTGGCACAGGACCAATGGAGGAGGGGAGCCCGGGCTGGGCACCGGACCTGCTGGTGCCAGGTGCAATCCCCAGCTGAGGAGGGGCAGGTGGGTCCGCTGGGACTGGCCTTCCCATACGTTCTGTGATTAGGTGTGTTTAATTACAACATAAACAACAGCCTTCCAAATTAGTTGTAACAGATTGCAGTAATATTCCCATTAACCCAACACACCCAGGTTCCAACAGTTGAACAGCAAGCATAACACATGCATATACTGAACGAAAGTGGACATTCCAACAGCATGCAGGGGTGATCGGTGGCAACAGGCCACCAAGATTGTTGTGTTTGAACAGGGCACATGCATCAAAGTAAATTCAGATATTTATAGAACAATAGGACATATGTCCCAACAAATGTTTTTAGATTAGACATACCCATTGAGGTGTGGAATTGCATTGTTTATGCACATACAGTAGGGTGTAAAAAGAAACCTCAATTAACATCTTATAAGTACTTTTAGTCTACACTACATTCCTATTGACTGCAGGTGTATATCCCCTACATGTATTATTACACTTGGCAACATACATTAGGTTGTGTAATGGGTTTGGCTAGTTCATTATATACCTGACCTATATCTGACATACTAACTGTCCAAGATGCAGATGTTACTGCTACATAGTTATTTATTTTATTTATATTTCTATATCTACATATCTGGATGTGTTCACGTGACATTTTCAATTAAATTTCTACAGAACCCTACATTTCGTGTAGCACACTCACATTTCTGGGGAACACATTAACAAGCTACTCGTGTGCCAGATTTACTTATGCATTCCAGCCATTAACTGACTGTTGAGGACTGTATATATGCTTCACAGTTACTGGCACTTCCATCATCCACTTTATATGGGACTGCCCAACTGTGGGTTGGCAGCACTTATTACAACAGTACTATTTGTATAATGCAAGGGTACAACAACATTTCAAAGTAAGTGACACAGACACACTCCAAGTATTATACCTTTATTAATTACATTACACACTTTTCTACAGACTCTCTCCTGTATTTGATATTACAGTGCATACGGAAGACATATTCAAGACATATTATACCTTTATTAATAGGTTACAACACTCTTTTTCAGGCTCACTCATTTATTTTATATGACAGTACATGCAGAGATATTATTCCGGACTTATTTTACCTTTCTTATTGGGTTACTACACTCTTTTTCTGGCTCTCTGACTTATTTTATATAACAGTACATGCAGAGGAATTATTCAGGGCATTTTATGGCTGTATTATTGGGCTACAACACTTTCTTTCAGACTGTTAATAATGTTAAAGTAGCACCTTACAAACACCACACAGTATCAGACCAGGATAAATACTGGCCACAGGAATACAGTGCAATAACCACAGTTGTATGGCAGTTAATTGTGTAAGTCAGAAATAAAGTACATACTCCCATGAATCCTGTGTTATCATTTGGAGGAGTGAGTACATCTCTACACTGAGAAGTGTGTACTGGAAGCAGCAACATTCAGATTTGAGTACAACATGCATATAACTGGCTACAACCCTAGCTTCAGATAAGAGACATATACCAACCTTCTGACTGACACAACTGTGTCCAGAGCAAACAAGCATGGGCCCCACCTTGGAAAGCTGAAAGGGCTATGCCTACCTAGCCTAGCATTTTATAGCAATCACAGTGAGTAATGCAATCACCACACAGCAGGCTGCATGCAATTACTGAATGGTGGGCAGCAATTGGTGCAGAGGCTGTCACATACACAAGTGCAGATACCTAAAAAAGCAGGCTGTACCTGAAGTCCATACATGCAATTCTATCATTGCAGGTGCTGGGAGACAGAGAGTGAGAGAGAGAGAGACACGGACACAGACACAGACAGAGACAGAGACACAACAGAGAGAGATAAACTGAGACATAAACCGAAATAGTGGGGGAAAACCCAAAACAAACAACCAAAAACAAAATAAATAAATAAATAAAAACCTACAAAACCGTAACACACGGAGCAGGGAAATACAAAGGTAAGGTATGTAACTCACATGTATGTGTTGGCATGTAGTAGATGTTCCTGAAGAGTACTCTACACACTGCAAATCATCCATGTGTGGCAGCAGTACGTATCTATCTGTATCTGCACATGTGCATAGGGCAAGGGACATACTGCAACTGTTAGTGAAGGGTGGACAGATATCTGTCACTGAAGGTTGATATGTGCATATATATGTAGGTCATAGTGTGTGGCCTAGAAAACAGCATGCAGTGCTGATATATGTCATGTGGAGGTTAAATGCTGTGGGACTGATTTGTCAGATCTGCTGTGTTACAGCCAGAGAGGCCTGCTAATGCTACATGGGCTGAGGACACCCACATGCATTCTGCACAACACTGTGCAATATAATCACATAACTGTACATCCCTCAACTGTCGCATAAGTGATATCCCCACCATGAAAGGTGGACTGTACATGTGCCTATATGTACATCCATGTGTACAGCAATGGATGTGTACATGTATGTGTATAGATATGCATATATATATATATATATATATATATATATATATATATATATATATATATATATATATATATATATATATATATATATATAGATAGATAGATAGATATATCGATATATAGAGAGAGGGAGAGACAGGGAGACATGGGGTCATATGTACTGCAACAGGTGTGTGGTGACCAAGGCATGGACTGTAGACAAATGTTGATACTGCAGTGCCATTCCTCCTTTCCAAAATAATGTACCCATTAACTACCACATAGGTAGAGATCTAACTAACAGTGAAGGTGTGATAAGGGAACATGGGCCACAGGTGGACAGTAGCCTCCGCTTTGATGAAGACAGTGCCACACTACACCTGTAATCAGTCTGTGTGTTATGTGTCATGACAACAGGTGTGTCATCTATAGAAATATAGGGCAGTGTTCCCCTCTACTCATCACAATGCCCTGTGTGGTATGTACCTCACATGACAACTACACCAGGTGAAAAGGCCACAGACATACCTCCCAAAGGGTAATACTGGCTTCAAACAGATGCCCTATGCAGACCGATTCACAAAACCACATCTACACTGTATTGCATACTGGCCACACAGAGGTGACCTCTGCTGGCCATACAGAGGTATGTCACACCCATACCTAGGTGGCAACCACCATGGCAACATATCACAATCCCTCCAGGATACATGCTTTAGGGCCCTAAACCTTGTCAGCTCACTAAACAGCACATGCTGGAGGGATAAGTTCCCATCTCAGAGATATGCCATACACCAGAATAGACCACCTAGCAATAGCAAACAAGGCTCCTCATTAGCAGTTGTCATAAATACCCCTGATGATTGTGTGGGAGATTGGTAATACACCTCAGGAAACATCTCTGTGGTTCTGGTTGGCAGGGGCAAGTGAAATCAAAGTACATGTGTGTCAAAGGCCAGGGTAGTATATGGCTAGGCTGCCATAGGCCCTAGGGCCAACAGCATATTACCTACCTATGACACTATGCACTCACACATGTACTCAATGCAATACCTGCTATGTAAGGTTGAATATGTGTAACGCTGAATGTGTGCAAGGTCTGTAAAGGTGTGATAGCTTAGTGTGAAGTTGTATCTGACATGGTAGTGTCTATCCTAGCTGTGAGGACAGCAAATGATGTGTAATGTACTGTTAGGCAGACATAGTAGTACGGCATATGATGTGACGTAGTTCCTTGTTGATGAATGTGGTGTCTCATTGTAGGCTAAAGCAATACATGTATGCTTAGTAAGTGGTACTGCTGGTGAATCCAACTCCCATATGAACTGTAGTACTACCTGAAGCTGTAGGCCTAAACAGCACAGTATGGTGTGTGTTCACATTGCTTGGAAACACTGTCATGTGTGTTTCCTGTAGTCTGCTCAGAGGACAAAACTCAGGCATAAGGGTGTGTAAGTAGTGGCACACAGTACTGTATGGTACACAGGTAATGCTCATCTGTGTTGGCATACAGTGGTGTGTTGTATGTTTGTCTGATGTGTGTGTAATTATGCCTGTACAATGGCTGCAATCATATGTGTGTTACAGGGTATACGTGTGAATCCAGCAACATATATACTCTGTTACAGCAGTATGCCACCTATAGTAACAACTGTACACATCTGTTAGGCAGGGCTATGGCATCAATGACTAGGGTGGTTGACTGGTACTACTGTACCTGTACTTTACATCCATTGCAATGGATGAATGGATGACATCTCTGTTCGTGCATTGGTGTGATATACACCCCCTGTCTTGAGGTTGTGCAATGTGTCACAAACAGTGTTGGATACTGTTGTATAGTGGTGTGATATATATAGTGTGCCAGGCACTGTTAGTTAGTTGTGGTCTGAGAACCAATAAGTGGTATTGAATGTGTGTAACCTCTGACAGACAATAGGATGGTATATATGTCAGTAAAGTGATATCTGTGGTTAAAGGTGTAAAGTGTGCCACAGGACACGCTCACACATATTGTTCATATCTTTTTCAGCCAGATGGCCCACCAACGCAATCCATTGTACACAGCAGATGAGTTAGAGGTGATACTGCAAAGCCTATTGCAGCAGTACACGATGCTGTTCTCCAGAAGCAGCCAGCACCAACAGGAGCCGACTGCACTGTGACAGGAACTTGTTCGTCAGGTAAATGACATAGGCATGCATAACCGGACATATGAGCAGGTACGCCATCACTGCAGTGATTTAATTAGACATGTCCGGCTGCGTGCATCTGATATCCAATGACAACAGCTTGCCACATGTGGTGGGGTGGCCATTCATCCCCCCCCTCACCAGAGTAGAGGAGCTGCTCCTAAGTATGGTGGCTCCTGGACAACAGCAACATCAACCTCTGACATGTGTTGTCATGGAGACCGGAGCCACCCAGCACGTCCACCTGGAGCAAGCAGGTAACATGCCCTATCTGTAGACGACAGTTAACTGTATTGTTAGATGATGCCTACGTGAGATGTGTACTGTGTGTTTAGCAGTTCTGCTGCCTAGTGTTGCGCAATACTGATATTTCTAATAATATCTCTACACCTGTGACTGTTGACTATTGTTATACTGCAGTTTAGCATACCCACTGTAGCAATGCCACAGTTGTGGCCACTGACGGACTCTCTCATATTCTCGTAGGTCCCTCTGGTGTGACAGCAGGGCAGCCGATCTATGCTGGTGAGTGTGTTATAACTGCAATGTTGGTAATGAAATATGCATGTCATAGGCGAGGTGTAGGCCATGTACATGTAACACACCTACGCATAATGCATGCCATGCATGTTTGCTGTAAGACGTTGCACAGCTCAGTAATGTCAGTAGCTGCCTCACTGACATGCAATACACAGAGCATAAGACACAGTTGTGGCAACCCCGTACTGCACATTGGATAGGCATAGCTGCAACACCTGTACACAACATAACACGTTTATCATACGCAGTACACAAAGACATGCTACATATGGCGTAACCACACACCCGCTGTAAGGTCACACTTCAGTATCCCACATGTCATCCACACACACATGATGTACCTCAGGGGTAGAGGCCTATCATGGAGCTGTGCAACACTCCTCAACACATAACACAGTCATGTTAGGCAATGCTCCCTATTGGGAACCTTATACACCCATGTACAAAGTGGCTGTGTAATAGTGAATGTAGCCACGGCACTGCAGTTCAGGTACAGCATGCTAGGCGGTGGTCTGTCACACAGTAGTAGTTGTGAGTGACCACAAGATGCATGATGATGATGATGATGATGGCACATGGTAGTACACCCCATCCAGTTACAGTGACCACAGTACTACACATAGCGATCTTTGCTTTGCACCTCATTGTTGTGCGTGTGCAAACATATGCACCTATACACAATATGCATAGCATGTTGTGCGTGTGCTTACATATGCCAGCATACACAATATGCCCAGCTGTCGCCATCTGTACAAAGAGTCACATATATGTCCTGGAATGCTATTGGGTGTATAGGTCACATGACACACATTGGGTATGTGTGGTGTTTAATGTTGCAGTCGTGTAGCATGCCATGTTCTGGCTGGCACCAACATATCTGCAATATGTCTCACACTCACCATAACCACTGTACAATGGCCATGTCCAGCATTGGGATTCCTTCATGTCTACATGCACCACTCATCCCATGCCTGTACATTGCATGCATTTGCTACACCTGTGCCCACTATTATTTGCTATGGACACAGACACTGTAATCACACATGGCAATCTATGTGTCACACAGATAACACATGCAGCCATGGTATGTATACCATTGAGTGATGGTGCACAGGACATTGCAGAGCAGATAATACTTGCACAGCACTGTTGTGTCCATGTACACATTGTGTTCCAGGGTGTAGACAATCACTGAACAACTACACACATGCATCACAGCCATGTATAATGTCATTAAGTAGGGCCATCTACACTTGCACTGCATGGTCTTGAGCAACACATATTCTGCATGCTGACACGTGTGAGGTGACTGTTTGCCTTGTGATACTGTCACCCACCTTCACCCACTATTGTGTATGTGTTGGATTGCTGGTGTGTGTGTGTGTAAGTGCTGTGGAGAGCAGTGTATTTGTGTTCATGTGTGCATGTGTGCATGTGTTCATTAGTTCATGTGTGCATGTGTTCATGTGTTCATGTGTGCATGTGTGCATGTGTGCATGTGTGCATGTGTGCTAACATCATGTACAGATTGTGAAGTGTGTTTCCTGTCTTCCTTCCACGGGTGCTGAGTTAAGGGTGTCTGAATGCAGCAGGGAACCTGATGTCACTGCCACTAATAGTGCAGATGATGAGACATGTATTGTGGCACAGGAAGGTTTGACAGGGTCTGTAGTTGGTCCACCAATCGACAGTACACAGCGTTCAACCCCATCTATGCGCACACTCATACTGCCAATACATCCCTCATCACCAATGGCCTTAGCTGAGGGACAGCATACAGTCAGCATTGACCAGGAGAGTGTGGTACCCATGGCACGTGCACCCCCTCACAGCAGCCATAGCCAGATTACTGGAACGGTACCACATAGGCGGATGTCCAGGGGTTCTCGGGGAGCACCACTGGTCGTATTGCCCCTGGCAGACATGCCCCCAGAGGTATTACAACCTCCAGTATGTTCTAGGCTGTAATGCAGGCAAAGGCACGTATGGAATGGTACACCTGATAAGTACTAAGGGCGCAGAGGGCCCATTACACTGCTATCAATGACAGCATCCGTGACCTTGCCGGTGCCATCCGGAATTACACCGAGGTCATTGATAGCCGTTGGAGGGAGACATTAGATGTTCTCCACAATGTGTTAGCCATGAGCCAGGACCATGCGGGACGGATGGGAATCCGATGTGGATGCATGCCAGCAACAGCATCAGCTGGCAGTCGTCGCGGATGGACCATGGATCACAGCTGCTCCCGTAGTGGCAGTACCAGCCCCTGCAATGCTGGGGCTGGCCTGTCCATTGACCATCCTACTAGACCATGTGGCACTGGCCAGTCCCAGCAGGGACATGGGTCCAGTCATCATACCTCTGCCTCTGATGATAGCACCCAGTCAGGGTTGGTACCCGATACTGCCTGTAGCACCCCCGCCAGTCACAGGTACCGTGTCCATGGCCATAGACAGTGATCAAAATGGCCTAGCAAGTACAGTCTGTGGCTGTCCCACAACTGCCTGTATAAGGCAGCCACATGGTGGAGTTGTGTGCATGCAGACACACACACATTAACCAAACAACTAGGGCTCATACATATACACACACATTACATCAACATTGGCCCATGCTGTACTGTTGTCCCTCACACACACACACACACACACACACACACACACACACACACACACACACACACACACACACACACAGACATGTCTATTGGATGGGTCAATGTTGGGCTCTGGCAAACCAACAACACACCCTGTGCATATGATGACACCTGTGTCACCTCCTGTCATCTGTAACATTGATGCAGGAATAGGCTCACATGGTTCTGATGCACAGGGTGACATTATAGCCGTGTAGCAATAGTAGCAAGTTGCCAACAGGAAAGTGTACTGATATCCTTGTAGGTATATCTCAGCAGGCATTATGCATCACAGCTCTGACAGTCATTGTAGCATTGTTTACACCAGTGTTAGGTCTGAGTATGTATTGTCCACCCATGTGCCACTTGGCTGAAGTGTGCAGTGTTGCCAGCATGTGTTAGTGAGTGGACAGTATGTGTGTGATGTGTGCATTACAAATTAGCAGGCGTACATCTGTGAACATGGTGTGTACGCACTGTCTGCATGTATGTGCATAGTGGACACATCGGATGTGCGACATACCCTGTTGTACACATTAACATCTCATGGTATCTTTCGATGGCCAGTATGCATTCTACTACAGATATGTACTAACATGGGTACACATGTGTGTATGACATGGGTTGACACTATGCTGTGGGTGATACTGTTGATATCTGTCAATGATCTGCAGTCTGGAAGTATACACCACCTCAACAGCATGACTATAACCAATCATTAGATGATGTTCTGACAAATGACACACAGTTGTAGAGAACTCAGTAACAGTTGGATCCTTCCGGTACTATACTATAACAGTAACCAGTGGTATTGACCGGCACACGTTCCTGGGACCACACCTGTGTGGCATATAGCCCTCTTGGGTACATGCAAACACACTAGGGATATGTCCATCCACATCTGGAAATGCATGCATTGGTCTACACTGTATTCCCTGGATGGGACGCATATCCTACACAAGGGTATCATACAGACAGATACCTGTTGTCCAATACATGCTGTATAGTCGTAAGCTGACTATGGCATAGTCATCCACATTTACTAGACATACTATCCCAATAGTACCACATAGGTGGTAGCCCTCAACATGTATGTTGGGTACCAATGTGTACAGACAGACACGTGTTATGTCATCTGTCCCTTGGTATCAACATATCCATAGGTATTGTGGGGTCCATCGGTGTTTCACATAACACATTCGGGGCCTGCATGCATATCCACAAGGCTGTTGTACACCTATAATGACTGTCCATTACTGCCAGTCATTGTTGTGTATGAACATGTCTGACATATACCCCAGGCAATTACCCTCACTCACAGTACTCTATAGTATGTGTCATGGGTGTGTGTGGCACAGATGATCTTGGCCATGGATCACTACGGTGGCCAGGCTTGTCGCATACATAATATGTGACCTATGATCTGAGAAGCAGCGGCACAACCTGTCGAAGGAAACAAATGTATTCATGTCGTATGCAGGCTTCACACCTATGTACTGATTGAGGTCACATGTACACATATTTATTTGCCACGCAGATACCCGATGTGTGCATTGCACAAACTGTTTTAATCATGTCATACCGTAGTAAAAGCAAAACCCACACTGCACTGACTGCCTGTGGCATACACACACACAGCATTTGCAGGATTTAATCCCCTACCTATGTTATGATACTAGAGAGATACGCATTAACATGGCATGCTATATGCTTTACTGGGTGGTTTCTGTTCTCCTGATATATTTGTAGGATGCTGACATCATCAGACATTGGTCTCCAAAAAGGCTACTACTCTCAAAGGAAATCACACACATACACCACACTCCCACACACACACTGTCAGCATTTGCAAGATTCAAACCCCTACCTAACTATAAAAAAATATAAACACAAAACTAAACTAGTAAACAAGTCGGGTAGCAGCAAAACCAATGCAGACCAGTAAAAGCCAAAAAGATTTAATAAGATTAAGCGCTTTTTGTTTGCTCTGTCAGCAAACTTCTTCAGACAACAAAAGTAATCACATTGTGAGTATATATACATTTTGCTCTTGGTTAATTAGTTGATTAATCAATTAACTTACAGAGGCATCCAACTTCTCTAATTACAGAGCCATCCACTGACAATAGTAAAATACTTATGCAAAAATACTAAACAGCATTCACAACCAAATAGTGGTAGTAATAAATCTAAGAATAAAGGGAAATTCTAATAATACTAATAGTTATGATAATAGTTGATATAAAAAATAGTAGATATAAGAAAAACTATATATCTATATATATTATTTATATATACTAAATAACATATATCGATATGTATCTTTTTTGTGTATAGAACATTTCTTATATACAAGTAAAACCATACTAGAGTAGATTTCAGTGTGAACGTTCAATATAAATAAATCAAACATATATCAACAATTCACTTTACAGCTTCTCCTATCTAAAATATGTTTATATCTAATTCATGTTAAAACCAGATGTATATAAAAATGAATGATAATTAATTAGAATAATCTGACATTCTTTATTAATATATTTTCCTAAATTCATCTTTTTAGACTTTTAAGCTTTAACACACTGCTCAAACTACAGGTCTCATTAATACCTGGTAGATTATATGCATTAAGTCTAATCTTCCAGAATAGTTCCAGCTCTTCGAGTTGCAATGGTGCAGGACCACCTCTAACATCGAACTCTGGCTGGTCTATAACTAAAAATCTGAACTGATGTCCAGAAAAATCTGCCACATGTTTAGCTAGGGCATAGTCTTGTTTGTTCCTGCTAATGGCATATGAGTGTTCATACATACGGTCACGGAGTCTCCTCTCCGTCTTACCGATGTAGAATGCCTGGCATCCCTGGCATTTAGCCAGGTACACTACCATTCTAGTGTTGCAACTGGCCCTACACTTCAGTCTATACTGAACATTATTTATTTCAAATCTGTTGGATTCAGTTACTAATTTGCAAAAATTGCAATTTTGGCATTTGTACATACCAGTTATTTTTTGGTTGTTTTTTCCGGCGTTGTTCATATAGTACCTTCAAATTCCTACCCTTCCTAAATATAGTGCCCGGGTATTCACCCAATTTGTTTAATATACTAGGGTTACTTGCAAAATTAACCCAGTTTTTTCGTAGTATCCCTATACAGTGGTAACTGAATGTATTATAGGTTGTAATGAACTTTGTTTCTGGTGAGTCAGGTGTGGCAAGGACACTAAATTCTGTTACTACAGAATTTCCCATATTTTCTGATGTGATCTCTTGCATGGTAACTATCTTTTTCATTGACAAAATAGGTTTATACATTCCTTTAGTACATTTGTCACTCACTTCCAAGATCAGTCCTGAAATTAGCTCCAAAGGGTAGCCTCTCTGTGTGAACATCGTTCCCAAGAGTTGACATTCCTCTTGGAAATCCTGTTCAGTAGAAACTATATGAGCTGCTCGTACTAACTGACCTTTAATTACTGAACGTTTTTGGTAAAAATGTGTGGCAGCTGGTAAAGTGTAAAAACGTATTCGAATATGTTTCCTTCCTGTGTATTTTTGCCTGGTAACATTTCAAAGCAAGGTTTTTTGATAAATTAAAGTCTAAGTAAGCTATCCTATCAGTGTCAAAAGTGGAAGTGAAACGGAAGAAATCAGTTGAGGTGTTAAAAATATTTAATACTGTTTCACTCGACTTTTGGTTACGATTAAGCAGAATAAAGATATCATCTAGATACCGTGTGTAAAAGACTAATTTGTTTTTAATACTGCCATTTTTGAATACATACTCAGACTCCCAGTGGGCCATCACTAAGTTAGCAATGCTAGCTCCACAAGGGGAGCCCATTGCCACACCTATTTTCTGAAGAAAAAAGTTGTCTCCAAACATAAAGAAATTGTTCCCTACCTAACTATGTTATGATACTAGAGAGATACACATTAACACTGTGCACTATATGCTTTACTGGGTGGTTTCTGTTCTCCTGATATATTTGTAGGATGCTGACATCATCATACATTCCAAATAGGGATGTGCCTCTGTGTTTTCCCAGTCTCCAAAAAGGCTACTCCCCTCAAAGGAAATCACACACATACCCCCCCCAACACACACTGTCAGCACTTGCAGGATTCAAACCCCTACTTAACTATGTTATGATACAACAGAGATACACATTAACACAGTGTGCTGTATGCTTTACTGGGTGGTCTCTGTTCTCCTTGAATATTTGTAGGATGCTGACATCATCAGACATTCCAAAGGGGGATGTACCTCTTTTAATGTGTTTTCCCTGTCTCCAAAAAGGCTACTCCTCTCAAAGGACATCACACACATACCCCCCCACACACACACACACTAGCACACACTGTCAGCGCTTGCAGGATTCAAACCCCTACTTAACTATGTTATGATACAACAGCAATACGCATTAACACAGTGCGCTATATGCTTTACTGGGTGGTCTCTGTTCTCCTTGAATATTTGTAGGATGCTGACATCATCAGACATTCCAAAGAGGGATGTACCTCTTTTAATGTGTTTTCCCTGTCTCCAAAAAGGCTACTCCTCTCAAAGGACATCACACACACACCCCCCCCACACACACACTAGCACACACTGTCAGCGCTTGCAGGATTCAAACCCCTACTTAACTATGTTATGATACAACAGCAGCACGCATTAACACAGTGTGCTATATGCTTTACTGGGTGGTCTCTGTTCTCCTTGAATATTTGTAGGATGCTGACATCATCAGACATTCCAAAGAGGGATGTACCTCTTTTAATGTGTTTTCCCTGTCTCCAAAAAGGCTACTCCTCTCAAAGGAAATCACACACATACCCCCCCCACACACACACTAACACACACTGTCAGCGCTTGCAGGATTCAAACCCCTACTTAACTATGTTATGATACAACAGAGATACGCATTCACACAGTGTGCTATATGTTTTACTGGGTGGTCTGTGTTCTCCTTGAATATTTGTAGGATGCTGACATCATCAGACATTCCAAAGAGGGATGTACCTCTTTTAATGTGTTTTCCCTGTCTCCAAAAAGGCTACTCCTCTCAAAGGACATCACACATATACACACACACCCCCTCCCACACACACACACACACACAGCGTTGGCAGGATTCCAACCCCTACCTAATTATGACACTAGAAAGATACGCATTAACACGGCACGCTATATGCTTTATTGGGTGGCTTCTGTTCTCCTGGTATATTTGTAGGATGCTGACATCATCAGACTGGACATGGTAATGTGTGTGCACTTTCTTTTATGCAATCCCAGGAATGATCCATGTGGGTCGGCAGGTATCAACAGCTTGAACAGGACCCTGTGAGTCTCACCTTGTGTGATCTATCTGTGGACACATTGACATCCCTTCATATGTCAACACATATCTATGCACAGATTGTTGGTTTTGTGGATACAACATGTGTCTGTGATGTTGATGAAGAGCTATGCAAAGTCTATGTGGGACATGTGTAGCTCTGTTCAGTGATATATGTCCTGGGTGGCTGCCTTGCAAACAGTGTAGCATGTTTGGGAACCATGATCTGCACATGAACATACCACAGTTCGTAGGGTTGTGTATTTGTCAGCTTCCAATAGCTCTGTTTATGACTTCAGCCATGATGTACTCCATGACCTTGCAGATCAGACTTTATAGGCTTACTGGACTATACTTCCCATGGTGTATTGTACACCCACACTTGTGGGGAGTGCAATATGTTGCTGTAACACATTCCACGGTTCCAGACCCTGTGGAGTGGGTGAGGATCAACAGACTGTTCAGGTGCAGGGTCTGTTTGTTCTGTAGTGCATGCATGACACATATTGGGGAAACAATGTAATCCAATTGCTACCATGCTTTTGGCTTTGGGGGGAGCTTGTCAGCCATTCTACACATGATATCTCCTGGTATGATATCAGGGATTATCATCAGTTGGAGGTGGGTATGTATATATGGGCCTGTCTGACAGGATGTCGGCATTGTCAGTAAGGTACAGTTGGCCCTGACTCAGGACATATATGAGTGTACATTACTATTTATGACATAGTTGAAGGACATGTCATGATTTTCAGTCTGGACTCCTTCTCAGCTACTCTTTACAAAACACCAACAAACCTGAGCACTAATCCTGGTTATACTCTTTTACACACTTAACACCCTACTGATCCTTTGTGATCAGGCTACAGGGTATGTCATCATAATATACTGGCATGTCCAGGGGTCGGTTTCATGTGTACTCTCCAGTCCAGCTAGTAAATATTGTGGTTATGACACAATGTCACATCTGCCTCATGTACACAGACAACCCTCTCCTCCTCCCAACACACTCAGATATATGTGAGAGATGCAACAATATCGACATACAGGAGGCTGAGCTCTCTCGACCCATGACTGGCATGGTCTATCAGGTGGTGAAGGTGACCACACACACCACATATTAGTCTCACATACTCTGCCCACGTTTAACAGTTGGCTAACATATTGGTGTTATTCAAAGGGGATACAGTGTCTGTCAGCCTGGGGTGACATGTTTGACATGCCACGTAGCTTCCCTATGGACAGCTTGCACCTGTCACCCTTGGACTTTTGAATACTGGCTAAGGCACTTACTGCCACCATACTGCCTTATTTAAGCAGGGCTCAAAAGACAGACCCACCTCCATAGACATTACAGAGTACATGACACTGAGGGTAATGCTGCTCAACACCAGATGTATTACCCTCAAATTGTGCACACTCAGGAATCTCCTCAGTATGCAGAATAGCAATATCTGTGCACTAACAGACACATGGTTCAGGCTCCCACATGCACACCAGCACTACCAGGTTATATTTCGTACCATGCTTTCTGACCACATAACTCGGAATGGCCAACACAAATAGGGGGAGTATCCATATACATCACAGATACACATACCTCCGGGTTGGTAGCACTGCACAAAGCATCACAGATCATACATATGCACCTAACATTGTGCAAATCTGCCTTTTGGTTTGTTACCTGCTACAGACCACACTCACAAACTCAGCAACCACACTCAGCTTTCTGGGGAACACTGGACAATATTACAGTCTCTCCAAACACCAATATATTGGGTGATGTCAAATACCCACACATTGACTGGGGATAGTACTCAGGCCCCAACACCCTCGCTCAACAGTTGCTACTATTTGTAAACTCATATGTTATGGCACAACTGGTCACCAAACCCACAAGAGGGGGCAACATATTGGACATGATCATCACCAACATGGGGACTCTATGTTCCACACCTGCGATATACCCCTCATTGGTAAGGACAGAACATACTTTATCTCAATGGACATCCATATCCCGTCCTCACACCCATCCTGGGTAATCTTGATGAACTTTCCAAAAGCAAATGTCACACTTCTCCATACCATGGTGGTATCCTTCAGAGACCCTGGGTCAGTGGTAAGTAAGGCTCAGACTGCTGAATCCTTTACATACACATTCTATGGACACCTAGTGGACTGCATGGATCATGCTATCCAAAATAACACCTGGACTCACTCCTCCAATGGCAGAGGACCTGTCTTGTGGACCCCAGACATTAATATGCTATATAACAAAAGGAGGAAGCTACTACATGATAGAGCACAATCACAGACAGGGAAGGCATCTGTGATCTGTACTAGCAGACAGCTACAATCACTCGTGTATTTATGTCAGGCCCGCTTCTAATGGACAATTGCACCAGACACATCGGACACTCACAAGGCCTTCTTCAGTTAATTCAGGTACCTGGCTGGACACTCACTGATATGCTGTGTGTTACTGCATACTGACTGAACATACCCTGAATCCAAAGACATTGCCAACATCCTGGCAAACAGGTTCAATGTAAATGTCTCCCCCCATCCCCCCTAAGGAGGTACTGTCCATCCCAACAGAGTGTAACCTCCCTGACATCACAAATAAACAGGTGAGTGCTGCCCTCCCCACAGCAGACAACACAGCATCAATGGGACCAGACTGTGTCCCGGCCTGTGTCGTACACGGCCTTCATGACAGACGTAACCCTCACATTCCGTCACTGTTCAATATCAGAGTTACTGCAGGATTTGTACCCATGGAATGGCATACAGCGATAGTGGTCCCACTCCACTGAATACTGACACAACAGGCCATGGACAATATCGGCCTATAAGGCTAACTATCCTGTTCTGCAAAGCTATGGAGGGTATTGTAATGGGAATCATGCACATAAACATGGGAAACCTACAGACACTGGGTCCTACACATTACAGCATTGTTGTGGGCAGATCTTGCCTGTTGGACCTGTTTGCATTCTTTAAACAGTTACCAGGTCCATTAGTGTTGGGACGGTTGTCTGCACAGCCTGCCTGGACCTTGCACAACCCTTCAACACAATACCCCACTCGGCCATTATGCATAGGCTCACGGGCATCAATATCGACACATATCTCACATGATGGATTGCTACCTGGATCAGGGATAGCACCCACATGCTCAGTGTTGCAGGTGCCATGTCTGACTATACACCAGTTACACATGGCATCCCACAAGGCTCAGTCCTGGGACCCCTCTTGTTCAGTATATATTTGTGTGATGTACAGGCTATCACAGGAGGGATATGGCTGCCCATGTTCGCAGATGACTGCAAACTGGGTGCCATAATCAACTCTCCAGCTGGCACATGCATACTCATACAGGGTCTCACAGACATAGGATGACTGGTGCCTGAGCCATGGCCTACGGCTACATGCCATTAGTTGCATAGTCATCCCCTTTGAGAATGACAACATGCCCACACATTACCACACAGGTAGTAATCCATTACATTTGGTAGTAGTTGTTATGGGTTTTGGGACATGACCTGTTCATACTCTCGCCTTTGACAATCACATTGCCAAAGTGGTTAGACAGTACTTCTACATAGCCCACCATATCCCACATGGTTTCACATGTTGATCACGTGTGGTCATTGTGCCCCTATACTCATCACGACCATGCTTGGTTACTATGTCACATTTGGGATGTGCCTTACCCAACACCTGCAGCAACTGTAATGGCCACAAATGTTACTCATCAAGCAGATGTAGGGACTCACACGGATGATCTGCACAGTTCAGATACAGTAACTCCAACTCTACTTAGTCACTTACCACCTACACGGATGTGTTGTGTGCTGTAGTTTAAGGCACTATCTGACCCAGAATTAATGGACATGCTCCACCTCAGGATATCCAACTCCCTTGGAGCTACACACTCCAGGGACATATACCTCAGCACAGATGTTAATAGGACATGCTGGGGGGACAGATTATTATCCAAAAGGCTCCACTCACTGTGGAGTGTAGTCCCAGTTTTGCATAGGCAGAACCACCCACTGACCACCTACACATGACATCTTGACAGCTGGATGGGTGACAAGTGTATGTGTACCCATGGGATATCTTCTAGGTCCCTGCTAGACAGAGGCACAATACACTAAACGTAAATGGGCTATCTTGTGTGACCTACTATTCACAGGCACAGTGTTCTGATTTGACTGGGTTGCAGCAGCCAAACACACTCTGGCTATGCTTGTACATGCCCTAGGGCAGACAGCCTAGGATCAACCTCTGAACCTATGATAATGTTCATGATGCACAATGTTTATTGCTGATACTGTTTGCAGGTTTTTATCATCTTTGTTTTCCCACTTTCTGTGAACCACTTAGGTATCTGCAGAACATATTTGATTATGACAGGGTTCCACTATATTATATACATGTCTGTTGTCATATAAGTGTGTGCACAGGGCAGATTGCTGGATAGTGAGAGGTTCCTGGGTTAACACATGCTACTGCCTGATATGTGTGGCCCACTGCTGTACTCCAACATGGCCTAAGTGTGTGAGCATGCCCAGTTCAGACTGTCAGTGTTCTGTTGCCTGACATTTGTCTCATGTATTGCAGTGTGTGAGCATGCCCAGTGTGACCTTTCAGTATGTTGCTGTCTGAGGTCCACTACATTTGTTGATGTATGTGTACATGTCCAATATTAACATTTCTACTGTGTGTGTTGAAAGTAAGGTTCTATTCTTACTGCAGGACTCACATTTGTGTCATAACTCCACAGGGATTAT
Source organism: Protopterus annectens (assembly GCF_019279795.1). Classification (NCBI taxonomy): domain Eukaryota; kingdom Metazoa; phylum Chordata; order Ceratodontiformes; family Protopteridae; genus Protopterus; species Protopterus annectens. Next base: position 1,127,818,854 of record NC_056725.1, on the reverse strand, counting down.
GCTGTGCCTGCAGGGTTTCCATGGCATACTTTGCATAGACTTATCAACATTTCTTCATACAGGCTAACCACCGCAATACTGTCATGGTTTAGTGGTTCAATACTATGACTATAGTGCACAGTATCCTGGGTTCAAGGCCCATCACCGCTGATATTTTCATACTGAGCAGACCAGACTGCTTATGGGCCAGTAGAGCAACTATGAGCATGTTGGCTTTTGTTCAGCTATGCCCTACTTAGACCCAGCTTGTCCAACATTGCTCAATATTAACCATCATTGCTGGACGTTGGCCAATATTACTCAACATTGACCACATTTGTACTAGTTGGTGTGTGTGATTTTGTTAACATATACTACATGGTGTTAAATGCTGTTTAGCACTGCTTTATATTGCTTAACACATGGCAATCATGCCTCAGGTGTTGATGCAGGGTTGCCTATGTCGGATGCACATACTACACTCCCTATACATGTTTGAAAGCAGGTAGTGTCAACGTAGGCATCCCTTTTACTATATGTGCGGGTCAGAGAGAGGTATCATTTCCAGAGTTCCTATTGAGTCAGTGTATGTGCTTTGCGTTGCCTCTTTTCCAAGGCTAAAGCATACTGGGCATGCCTCCTTCTGCCTACTGCGGCAGGCTCAGGTTGTTCCTCCTCTGAGTCACGCTCTGCCTGTGATGGCCTTGGCAATGATGGGGGGCTGTTTGGCCCGGGCCTATGCTGGTCCTGCTGCAGCTGTTTTCGCAGGATCATATTATGTAGCATAGCACATACCATGACAATTTGGGTACATGTAGTTGGTGAGTACTGCAAGGCTCCACCAGATGTGCCCAGGCACCAGAACCATGACTTGAGCAGCCCAAACACACGCTCGATTACATTTCATGTTTGTGCGTGTGCCTCATTATGGCGTTCCTGTTCAGGTGTGTGTGTGCGTTTCTGATGGGTGTCATCAGCCACGGCTCCAGTGCATAGCCAGCATCCCCCACTAGGTGTCCATGTGGGATGTCCCCATTGGCAAATGTCTGGTACAGCTGCGTCAGATGCCAGATATGGGAATCATGGTAGCTTCCAGGGCAGCCAGCACACACATTCAGTATTATGCCCTGGGCATCACACATGACCTGGCAGTTGATGGAGGGGAAGCCCTTGCGGTTGAAGTAGACCATACCCCGCTCACCGGCTGGTGCTTTGATGCATATGTGCATGCAGTCTATTGCACCCACTACCTCAGGGTATTCCACTATTTGCTGGAAGAGACACATATTGCTGGCCAATACCTCACGGGAATTGGGGAAGTATACATGATCACCGACATGTGCTGACATGGCATCCTGGAACTGGTGCAGTACCCTGTATGCTGATGCCTGTGATATCCCCATCATATCACCAGTTGGACTCTGGAAGGTACCTGTTGCTAATATTCTTAGGCCAACACATACCTTAGTTTCCACTGGGATAGGTTCCCCTCTGTTGGTTCTGTGTGTGAGGCGTGGCCTGCACAGCTCAACAATTTGCTGCAAGAGGTCTCTGTCCACTCTATAGCGCTCCACTATCTCCAGCTCATGTAGCCCCTGGTAGGTTACCCTGGGCCTGTACACTCTTCTCCGTCTCCTCACTGTGGGTTGTCCAGCAGCATTTGCATTATCACCACCCTCAGCATGCTGCATATGTCACCTTATAACAGCAATGGCAGCCCCTAACATTTTTTGTCTCAGTAAAGCTTTTTCAGTTTTCACTTCTATTAGCTTACTGCAGTGTTGCAGTGTCTCTTGAAAAAAACATAATGGACTGTTGTTTGCAGAGTTTTAAGTGCTGGGATTGGCTGGGCTAGTGTTCTGCCTGGGTAATTGCCTAATTCTGATTGTTTTCACCTGCTAGCTCTGCTAGTACTCCCTGGTAACTTCCCTACTATTTGGTGTGCTTCCTTTTTCCTTTCTGTTTCCTGAGGGGGGAGCGCCGTGCACACAAACGCAAACATGCGCACAGCAGCTCACACGTGCGCACACATGCTTACATGGACTAAAACTTGCTTATTCTTGTTAAAACGCGTGCACACCAGCGCAAACGCAATTACAACTGTTTACACAGCTTTACATATGCTTACTCAAGCTTACACGCGCGCACACACGCTAACACGCATGCACACTGTCTTACTCAGGTTTATTGGCGCGCACATGCGCGCATGAATGCTCAGCAAGAAACTTTGGTGTTATCCACGGCATACACCTTCCATTTCTTGACTTTACCTAGCCTACCTGTTGACACACCTCTTTCAATAATATGTAATTGTCAGCTGACACATGAGACTTTGCTCCAATAAGCTTCACTCCTTTCATACATACCCCCCTCCTGATGTCACCTATCTTCTACTCTGTTACTCCCCTTATCCTACTCCTACACTCCACTGACTGTGCTCATTTCCTATGTAAACTTGCGATTCACTATCCTAACTCTCATTTGCATAGGATTGCCTACTAATGCTTGGCTACAGTTAAACCCCGGAGATCAGGATGAAAAAAAAAGTTATTTTATTTCTATTTTGCATCACGTCCCATTGCCAATGGCTGTATTTTTTGCCATTGGCATGCTTCCTCCTGTAAATGCATGCTTGTTTTGCAGCTGTCATGGCTCCGTTTTGCTATTTGCAGAACCGTACTCAGTTATCAACTGAGTACATTTCTGCAAATAACACTACTCCTACTCGGACAGGTTCGGGTTTCCTGGATCGCAAATTTACCTCATTTGCATAGCTTTCACCTGCAATTGAGGTAATTTGCATATCCAAGCCCTGTCCGTGTAGGACTAGTTTGGAGAGCTCAGTTGCATGCCCCTATCGGCTGTTCCTGGATCGCTTGACGGACATGTTGGCTGCATGGAGTCTTACTCTACTCTTAGACTCCATGCAAGCCTTTGTGAATCCGGCCCTTAGTGAAGTAGTATTCTAGGAACTGTATCTCCTGGTGGTTATAGTCACTCAAATAAGGACTCAGGACCATTCATGTTATGAGAGCATTACCTGCTTGATGTAGCATGAAAGTGTCTTCTCCAAACCAGTTCCTGGTGGATAGATCTATGCTTCTCCTAATAGCAGAAATGCCCCAAATGCTTCCCTTTTAAACATACACTTTTAGACCACCTAACTATTGCAATTGCTCTGGATATAACACAGCTTAACAATTCTTTCATTGTCTATGTTCTACTCTCTCATGTGTGTAGTTGTTATTATCCTAACCCTTGAGTCAACATTTAGCTTACAACCCATGTTGATAATATCATTAATAAAGTCCTCTCACAACTCAAACTCTGCTATATGATATTGTATCCACTTACTCTTACTACCCACAAAGCTCTGCCCATGAATATCCTTCTCCTAAACTACAATATTATCGTCTTTACTCCTTTTACACTCTACTAATAACACTCAAAGATAACAAGCCACTGCGAATAAAATTGTCAGATTTGGCCTACTTGTTGACACCCATGTTCATTACTGCAACCTTATAAATGACCTAAATTGACTAGCTGTTACTGAAAGGTCCACATAGCTTTTATGTTCCTTACAATACAAAGTTATAAAAGATCACTACTGCCTACCCAACCCCTACCCCTGAAAAGAAAGCTCCCACTCAGAAAAGTTCTACCCCCTTAGGAATTTACAGGAGAACGTAATATCACTCAACTGTCCCCCATTTGAAACAATTGTTGGTGAATGAGCCTTCTCACAAACAGGTCCTGCTGGCTGGAACAAACCGCCCAGTTAAAGCTAAGTATCAAGATACATTTACTAAGTTTAAGAAATCCTCCTCTGAGCACCTCTTCAAGGAACATGCTTGTAAATGCTTTAACAATAATGGTTAAACTATTTAAGAGGCTTAAAACTCTAAAAAGGCTTACAGTTTCTCAGCTGCTTTCCTTTGACATCTAACTCTTCTTACTCCTATGTTCTCTTCTTTGTCTCCATGCCTTTTGTCTGTAATCTCTATTTGAACCTAGTCCATTTCAGTGTTTATTTGCAAGAAAATTCAATTTTAAACCTTTGAGAAGTAATTTCTTGTAGCCAAACTGATTTGCAACCCAAATAAATTGATAAATCCTAATATAAACTTGATTCTTTGTTGGAAATGCATTCAAACTGTACAACATTCAATTTTTTAAAAATTATATCATAACTATATAAGAAATGAGTAAAGTTTTCAGCTACATACACATAACAATCTATCATATCTGAAGTATATAGTTTAAGTTTACTTGTATTGTTTATTGCCATGGGTCATGGGTGAAAAGATTCTTTGGATCACTCCAACAATCCGGTTACCAAATACAAAATAAATAAAATCTCAAAAAATTCCTTCCTGGTCTGTAGTCTTGGCATCCTCAGCCTTTACATTATGGTGCTACTCTGCATAAAAAAAATAGGAGTTCACCCCTGCAAAATGGAAGTGTCTACCAAATACTATTAAGACTTAAACTAAGTATTCCACCTTCAGAGCAACAGTGACAGACTATTTAAGAAAGCTTTCCTGCTGCAAATGTTTTAGACATTATGAATAACCAAATTACAACCAATATAATGTATCTATAATTCAATTTCTGCTTCCTCTGCACTTGCCTATCCATCACTAGTCATCTTCTTTATCATTCCTTTCTACTCCTACTTTTCATCTCTTATCAGTATTTTAATACTCAGTTTATTTTAATCACGAAATTCCAGTATTACTCACACGTTAAATAAACTAACTCCCTAAAAGGCTGCATGTTTCTAAATTATTTGAATGAAGTCATTATGTGTTTTCAGTTTTTTCTGATTTGTGTACTGTGCAAAACATCTACTTGCATTTTTAAGCTTATATGCGCATTGTAGCTCAAGTTGTACATACATTTGTTGTAGTACATTTTGTAGTCTTCATTTTGTCACACACTCATTGGGATTTTGCTTAATACACTGTTCACTTTTATTTTATCTATTGCCTGGGTCAAGGTTGGAAATGGTCTTTGGACCTGCCCACTTACCTGATTAACAAATATTCATATACATTAGTAAATTAATATGTAAAGATAAGCAAATGGGCAAAATTACTTTAGCTGATGAAACTCAAGGGTATGATATTAATGTAAGGCAATTTACATGGAGAAGAGATGTGTATTACTTAAATAATGCTTAAAAACAGTTGATGACCCACTGCCTGTTAAGAAACAGTTCAGTGTATAACAATTACTTCATGAGTATGAAGATATCGCATGAAGACTACTATCAGATATTTTGTTGCAGCAACCTTAAAGATTATAATAACAAGACTAGTGCTTGACCACATCAGTAGTAGAAGGATTCATAACCATCTCGAGAAGATGATTTGCTGTTATTTTACTTTTTGAAAGGTATCAGACCAAACAATTGTCATAGCCTGTTCCAAAAGATAAACTGCCATTACCAAACTCCAGCGTGCAGGACCAGACCATTACTATATCCATTTCCAAAAGATAATGGCCTGCATTCTAAGAGGGACAATAGGCCATTCTGGCAGTTGGAGTAGAGGATTGACACCATGAGCTGCTAATGATCTGTGTCCTGTAGACTGGAACCTGATAGCATCAGTCTCCATTTCCTACTATGTGACTCTAGGCAAGTGTGTCTAATCACTTAACTAGACAGCGGGGTAAATTAGGAAACAGAGTTAGTAAGCTTCTGAAAGTCTCCTTGACCACATGTACAGCAACTACCTATGAGCCAAACTTGGACAACAGTCGGACAGTTGATTAAGTTAAGCAATAGCATGAAGTGATTGAAACACTGGTGTTGTAGCATCCCCAGTGGAAAGAACCATGGAGTAACTTAACTAGGTCTTTTTGTCCAAGTCCAGAGCAGCTACAGAGACACTATGCTGTGTAAATGAGAGGACAGCATCTGAGTTTAAAGCTATGAGGGTAGGGAAAAGAGATATATATATATATATATATATATATATATATATATATATATATATAAACATACACAAGCTCTGCAAATTAAATTGTCAGTGTTTCATGAGCTTCATATAAAGTTTATAAAAATAATTTGTTTCAAGGATGTTGGCTTAAAGACAACAATGCCAGTCTCAGGTGAATTATATGTGTGTGATATGATAACTGGGATTTAAAGATGTTGGCCCATACACAAGTCAGAATCTCTACCATTAAATAGATAAGTAAACAAGAGAGTGGTGCAGTAGGTAGCATTGTCTCCTCACAGCAACAGGATCTCCAGTTCAGCTTTTCTCTGGGATGACTTCTGTGTGGGTTTGCACAACATCCCTCTGTTGGTGTAGGCTTTTGCTTGATACTCTGGTTCCTCCTACCTCCTAAAAGTCAGGCAGTCGGCTGACCGGTGACTCTAAAATTGTGCATGTTGTAGGTCTGTGATACAGAAGAAAGATCTGAACATACTTTCACTCCCTATCTGCACCAATAAACTCTGTAGATGAAGTTGCTATAGGACTTGGATGGAAATCATGAGTATGAAGAAAACAACCCATCTGTGTGCCTCATCTCTGTATACACTTGAGTCTGTCTACTTATCTGAGCCTGAAATTAGTTAATTTAAATGTAAGAATTTTTAAAAACAAAACTCAATTGGAAATAGCTGGATAGTACCTAAACATGTGTTCATAACTCTTAAATTTTCATCAGGATGTTGTGTGTTAAGGTAAGTACTACAATTTAATTTTATGCTAACCTCTTTTGTTTTCTGCCAGACAAGCACATCTCACATTATGTAGTTAGAGAATACAAGAATGGTCGAACTTATGTTCGGTCTGTGAAAATGTTGCTGGTGGCATCTCTTGTCCCACCAGATGATCAAGAATTTGTAACTGAGGGCACTATTCATTAGCCAACATGGTATATAAGCACTAACTTAGTTATTCTAGAAGACTTAAATAATGACTGAAAACATACCCAAAATGAATACAGTCACAGCTTCACACTTTTCTACAGCATGCTGCACCTTCATGGTCTCTCTTGTCTTCTAACCACTTCCACTAGGAGAGCCAAAACATCTGGGCAAGAGAATACGTATGTTAGAAAGAACCTTGGCAACTACACTTTGTAACATTGATGCAGTGAACAACATGGTTGGTTCCATAACTTATCTTTGTCTCATATTTTCAGTAAAGGATCAGAGAAAAATCTGCATAGAACTAAGGTGCTGATATTCCCCAAACAACAGCATGATTGAATAAAGTACAATAATTCAAGCTCTGAGCTCTATTAGTTCATTTACTCTTTACTGGCTCCCACTTGATGGTGTTGTATAACATTGTTATGTAGCCATTTTGAGCATGAGTATCTTACAAAGTGTAACCCCCTTACATCAAAAGGCAATGTGACCCAATAAAAGAATTCAAGCAGTGGTTATTGAATGAACTTAATGTCTTCATAGATATAAACTACAACTCTGAAGTGAACATAGTAATGGTTTGGGATTCACTTAAAGCTTACATTTATGGGAAAGCGATTGGTTGGTATAAAAATAGAATCAAGGAATGGGAATCAGAACCACAAGAAATACAAAGAAAACTTACATAATATAAATCCCAAAAGTCCCTTAATTTAATTGAAAACAAGAAGAGAATAGAAGACTCAAATAAAAGATATAATGAAATATTAAATCATAAAACTAATTTAGCCTTGGAAAGGTTAAAGATAAATTCTTATGCTACTTCCCCAAAACATTTACATAATTTATCTGTCAAAGTTAAAATGCAGTCTAAAGCTAACTTTATTATTAATATCTTACATGAAGAAAAAGGTAAGAAAGTGTCAGAAATACGAGATATACTAGATGCTTTTAAGTGTCATTATAGAAATCATTCTAAAAGTAAGAATATTATAACAGATGATTTCAACTTAGAAAATATGATTTCCAATATTAAACTAATCCCTGAAAGTTTACAAAGGAATTTATAAAAACCCATTACACACAAATAAGTTTCTGATAAAATCAAAGAAAGCAAATCTGGTAAATCTCTAGTTGAAATTCAAACCCATGCAATAATTCCCCCTTCATGGAGATACTCTTTAATCATAACCACTTTAAAAGAAAATAAAGAAGCTAGTCATTGTAGTTCATATAGGCCAATTTCATTGTTAAATAATGACTATAAAATATTTATGTCTATCTTGGTAAATAGAATGAAAAACCAAATGAACAAAATAATCAACAATAACCAAACTGGGTTTATTCAAAATAGACATGCACATGACAACATTAAAAGAATTTTGACATTATTTTCTTTATTTAAATAATCAGTTATAGAAGCCTTGATAATCGGTCTGGATATTGAAAAAGCATTTGATTCCCTACACTGAGATTATTTAATTAAAATTCTTGAAGCATATACCTTTTCTCCCTCCTTTATAACATTCATTAAAAAGGTTTATGAAAGCAACTTAGCTTATATAAAATACGATTCTTCACCTCAGAGGCTATACAAGTTCCAAGAGGTACTAAACAGGGTTGCCCTATGTCACCCATCTTATTTGCATTGGCTATAGTGCTATTGGCTATATTAATATGAAATAATCTGAAGATAAAAGGAATAAATATACTTGGACAATATAATTCTAAGATCATGCTCTTCGCTGACGATATACTTATTACACTATTGAATTCTAAAGAAGTCTTAGATGAGCTAGACATTTTGATACAGAAATTTCATAAGATCTCAGGTCTTAGTTTTAATAACCAAAAATCTAAATATTTATTATTAAATAAGAAGAATGATATACAAATAGACAAGAATCACATCATAGGTGAACAATTAGCAAATTTAAAAATACTTGGGGATAATTATGTGTGAGAATATACAAGATACAATGAATATTAACTATAAAAAGGTCATGGATACAATAGATTCTCTAGTGTTCAAATATGATAATCTATTCATAGTTTTTGAAGATAGACTACAGTTGATTAAAAAGCCTCTTCTTCCCAAAATGTTGTATGTAGTACAAGCTACTTTGTTAATTCCTGAGAAAACCTATCTTAAGAAAATAACAGCAATACTCCTAAGGTTCTTATGGTATCCTAAAATAAATAAAATTGCATATGCCCATCATATTAGACAATGGGATCAGGGAGGAATACATTTTCCGGACATTGAATCATATATAAGAGCTACTCTACTTAAAACAGTGATTGAATGGATTAGTCCTAGTTATATCTCCAACTGGAAAATGTTACATACAACTATAATAATAAATAAAAACAAATGACTTAAAAATACTATTACTAAGGATAAAGATAATATAATATGGTACTCATTGACTTTAAATTTGCAATATAATATAACTAAACTAACTAGGTCAAATCTAATAAATCATTTATTTGATCATTTTGGGAAATTTATAAATATGAACATGGATTTAAAGCTCTGGTTCACAACACTAATTTTCTTCAGTATTACTAAAAACTTTCCAGATATAATTCATAGGGACATATTCATCTCTTGGGAACAGAAAAAAATAATTTGTTGGTTGCATTGTATAGAAAAATCAACAAGTATTAGATATACAATATATGATGTCAAATTATGAATTAAATTCTCATAAATGGTTAATACTTCAGAATATATTGACATACTCAAAGGATCTATGTATGATACTAAATAATTCTTCTTTATCAACCCTGCCTAAATTCATATTCAGACTGTTTGGAATTATATATAATATTGAGAATATGAAAAATGGAACTTCATACTTGTATAACCTAATAAAAAACTACAAAACATTACTCAAACCATCATATTGGCAATTTATGACTAAAGGATATTCGATTCAATTAACCCCAGAAAATAAATCAGATATACTACTCTCAGTAAAAGTCACCTCTTGTTCTCATTATTGGAAAACATTTACCTGGAAATTCCTCCATAGATCCTTCTTAACTCCTGATAAAGTTTCAAAAATCAGTCCTTCTAGTAATGGGGCTTGTTGGAGATGTCAGCAGATTGATAAAGCTAATTGGTCTCACATTTTCTATGAATGTATAAAAATCAAACCTTTTTGGGAAAATGTTAATAATTTTATGCAGGCAATTTATACAGAAAATTTTGTTATGACCAAAGCTTTAATATTACTGAATATGACTGAAGGTTTTGTTTTAAATAGAACTAAGCTATATTTACTTTGGACAATACTAGGTATTGCTAGAAAATGCATAACAAAGAGATGGAATTCTACCATAGTACCTAGCAGAGAAGATTTTCTGTGTTTATTGAAGAGGATGACCTTAATGGAAGTTAAAACCAAGGAATTAAGAATGTTTCCTATGCTATTATCTAATAATCCTTGGAAAAATGTTTTAACAATGACTGATACTTTACAAATGGATCTAACCTCCTTTTGAAATAATTATTTCTTAAGATTAATTTATCTACTGCTGTATAACTTGTTATTATTCATTTTTCATAGGTCAGGCTGAATGTAAATTTGTATATAGTTAATTTATTAAGTAATATGATAGTACATTGTATTAAGTATTAATTTGTTGTTTATTTCATATCTAAAATAAAAATTATCTGAGTAAAAAAAAAGGCAATGTGACTCAGGAGTTTCCTTTGGACTCCTCATATTAAATCGTTGACGGCTCACAAAGATTATTGCTGGTCTAAGTATCACCAGACCAAGATCATGTGAGACTTTATGAAATATCATGAAGCAACAAATACAGTTTATCATAGTTCATGGGAAAAAGAAACTGCTAAAAGGGTCAACAACAAGCAAATGCCTATACCCAAGGAAATACTGCAATTTACTGAAAAGTTCCTCAGCCCTGGTCAAAAACCTACCCACTCATCTTTTCTTACATCTGAAAAGGAGAAAATTGCTGATTACTTTGAGATTCACTTTCTGTATTTTGTTAAGTCTTAACAAGTAACAACCAAGTCTCCTACTGGGATCCTGCTTCAAAAATTAAAACTAGGATCTCTAACCACAGACAGGCTCCCACCTGAGTTCCTGAAGATGTTTACAAGTCTAAAGTATACCTGGTATCAGTACACATTAGCTGCTCTGTTAACTTTGCTTTTAAGGATGTCTTGTTCCTTCCACCAGGAAAAAGTTCACCAGAAAGTTCCAGTCATAAACAAAGTAACATAGCTTCAGCAGGAAGTTAGTTTGAGCAGTTTTACTTCCCAAGGCACTGCCACATTTCTACAGGAGAGAACAGCTACAGCTTACAGCTTCACAAATTTTACATTACTGGGGCATCTTTAGTGAAAGATAAAAATAACTGCAAGTTTTTTCAAGTTTGATAAAGTCATATGTTTTGCCTTATTGTACAATGACTTTGCAAATAGAATTAATTCTATATGATGTAGTCTACAATTGTCCAGAATGATTCTAAACATACATGCATTTTGCTTTTATAAACAATTCATGCAGTTAAACAGAGTGCAATATTTGAAATCATACCTAAGATTGACATTGGTGACCCAGCTGGGGAAAGTAGGGTGACTCCGACCTATCTTCAGTCTGTTCTGTTCATCAAAGGTTGATATGAATTGAAGTAGAAAGTGGGTATGCAGAATCAGAAAATGCTATTGGCTAGTCAAGTCTTAAACAGATTAATTAATTAAAAAAAAAAAACAGAAGTGCCTACTTATGGCAATGAATCTATGCACCATAACTAGATGCATTGAATCAAGTGGCCATTTATTCTGTAGTCACTAACCACAGCAATGGAGGTGTAAAAACTGCAAGTTTGGCTTAAAATTCTCAAGTGATACTTGTAATATCTAGCTGCTCATAGATTTTGCATTATGCTACTTCCACAAGAAAAGAAATATTAAGTCCAGGGCTTAAGGCATGTCAGTTTATTAGTCTTTCACACAGTAAATTAACTGCTTTCCTTTATTTGCAGTAAACTGATGGAAAAACAGAAACTTTTAGAAGTTTCAGGCTGAAAAGGGGAAAAAAATTACTATTACCCACGTGTGTGTGTGTGTGTGTGTGTGTGTGTGTGTGTGTATGTGTGTGTGTGTGTGTGTGTGTGTGTGTGTGTGTGTGTGTGTGTGTGTGTGTGTGTGTGTGTGTGTGTGTGTGTGTGTGTGTCTCTTTGTTTGACTACATTATATGAATTAACCATTTATTTAACTTACACTTTGGATGAAAATTACTTCCTCCAACAACAACGGCAGTTACATATCCAGCACCAACCTTGAAGCAATAGGAGAATAAACTACTTTACACCAAAAATATTAAACATAATTTACTAATAGTAAAACAAATGGAGCATATCAGAACAACCTGTTTTGTAAGTACAGCAATGCCTTCTAGAATTAACGTTACAGGGAAGTAGCAGACCTTCCAGAGGTGGGGAATCCCTTCTACAGAAAGAGGGAGTTTAGATAATGGATTCCCCAACTAAATATATAAAATAAAAAAAAAAAATGTTGGCAGAGAAGAACTCTGCATGGGCCACTCTCAGGCAGGGAAGGAGGCATCTGGAAAAATATGGAGGCTATTTCTGCTCCAAATACTGTTGATTTAGTTGAAAAAGGTGCCATCAATGAGCAACTAAGCACTCTGATAGGTCACATAAAGAAAGTCATACTCTCTGGAGCAGAAGAAGGGCGAAGGATGCCATATCTATGGAGATGCAATAATTCTTGCATATACCTATTGAAGGATTTGTTTTTCTTTTTATATAATTTGTATTGCTTTTTATTTACATATTTATAAGCATATGCTTCCATTTGATACATCATACATGTCTATCCTAAAGATGCAAAATGACCTTACATGTATGATAGTCCATATATATCTAATTCTTGCCTGCTCACCTTGGTAATGTATCTTCCCCTGGTCTAATCCCCTCACCTCAATATATCTCCCACTTTCCTTCCAGGTGTCCAATGTCCAGCACTCCCCTAAACCATGTGCTAAGGGTTTAGGTCTTCCTGCCCATTTGCTCCCTACTGACTTGCTTCACCTTGGGTTCCATGCCTAAGATCAATTGTTAGATTATATTTTTTCCATCTTCCCCACTCAGATTGAATTTTCTATTTTTGTTATCTTATCTTCAGTTCTTCTGCTAATCTTCACATGGTAACCATGTTGGAGTCAAGGACTGGCATCTGATTTGTAGCCTCAGTTCTGAGCCAGTCCTGTACTAGTAAACAAAACCTCCAAGTGTTCCATAGACGTATCCCCCAGATTTTCTTTTACTGTGTAACTGTTTTGTAGACTTTTCCTGTCTTCTGCTCACACCACCTCTAGCATCTGCTCTTTTTCCTCAGTATTGCTGGTGTGAAGTACTACCTGTTAAGTACCCTCAGTTGTGGGTCCCAGACCCTCAACAGTAGCCTAGCCTGGCCTAGCTTCCCATGCCAAAAGCTACACTAACTCCCCATCTCCATCAGCTGCACTTCCATGCTTCATTTTGCTGCTATTAGTTATTTCTTTCTGTATCCCTAGAGAAGTCTCCCTTTTAGCTCTTGGGTCCCTATAGATCATCCCTCACTTGCCTTAGCCTTGGCATACATCACAGTTTGTATACATTTTATCCTTTTTAAGTATTTCTATCACCTCTTCCAGATGTTCTTCCTTATTTCCTACCCGTCACCTGATACCATCATTATTCCCATTCTACCCCTATAATGAGCTCCAGTCCTCCTCTTTCCATAACTCCTACGATCTACTTCAGTGTTTTCCAGCCCCTGTGTTTAACCAGGATCTGCTTCATAGTCCTGTCTCCATCTTTTCTCTCCTTAGTGGTACAATTGTAGGAGTTCTAGTTCCACTAGAATAATTTGGAACCATAGTCTTCACAGAATCTTTTCTACTGTCTGATTTATATTGTTCCTTGTGACTTTTCCCATGATTCAAGTCCCCCTGCTTGCTAAAGACACTGGTTTATACTAAAGGTCCCAGATTCTCTTCCAAAACTAGGGACCCCCCTCCCCTTCTTCACATTTCTGCATTTTTATCGATCCTTAATGATTAATTTTCTCTTTTCAATCTGTTGCTAGCATTCTGGTTGCTCATAAAGCACCCAACCCGCCATTACTGAAAAAGTCTAATTACATATTGCATTTTATTATTAACCATCATTGTGAGTATATTGATCATTCCTGCTAGGGTTTATATCTTCTCCTTCCAGCTGCTAAGAAAACTCTTAATTCCAACATCTAAAATTTGGTAGATCCCATACCTGAAATTCTAGATATTTTGTTCCAAATTTGTTCACAACATTTATCACCTCTTTTTTTTATTCTGTCCACCTCCACCTGTCTTTCCCAACATGCTCTCTATGCTTGCTGCCATCATGAATTCTTCAAAACATTTCATTGCTCTTGAAAAATTCCTCTATGAGAAGATAAGGATTGTAACTTGCCTGCTCTTAAATAAATCAGTGTGTTTAGCAAACAGTCAGAGCTTCTAGCAATAAATATTTCAAAATAAAAGGGTATAGGGCACAGTTTGGCCATCCAAAACAGGTTGAGATCAGAAAAAGAAGACAACCAGTGATTCAAAATTAAACCACCTGGAGGATTCTGAGTCCCACTCACTGAAAATGATTGGTGCAAGTCAGTGCCCAGTGGAAGAGACACAAGAAGATGGAGAGCCTCACCAATTTATATTCCATTTGATACAATCTGAGATTTAAAAGATCAATGTGGATTTGATAATTTTTTGAAAGCATACTGTTACACAGAGAAGAAGTTGACAGGGTATTATCAGAGTACCAATATGAAACAGTACTGCTCCAGAAAGAAACACAGTGCTTACGGGCAAAATTGCAGACCCAGAAACTAAATATGAGGAACGTTTTGAAAGACAGATACATTTGGCACACAGTTTCAGATGTAAAAGGTTAAAGTAAATTTGGGTGCCAGTGAGAATGGATGGAGGAAATAGCATCTAGTGAGACTTGCTTCCCAGAGGATTCGGTCCAAATTAAAGTACCCACAGAGTTAAGTCTAGAAGGGTCTCTTGGCTAAGAGGGAAACCCAGGCACATAGTAATTGACCTGAAACCTACACAATTAAGGACGATGTTCTGTCAAAGATAGGGATACCTGGATGAATATGCATGGTGGGAGAGCAGCTGGTATTTACTGAGAATTATTACTCTGCTGTCACAATTCGACGAAGGGCCGGGTTTCAACGAAGGGCTGAGTTCCTACCAGCTATTAGGCTGAGCTGACAGAAGACAATTAGATTTTTTATTATTTAATCAGTGTGTTTGAGGCTTAATCTACCATGAGGCAGCAAAACATTTATGGACCCCAGGAGGCAGAGCAGCTTTTAAGGGATCAGTCTCATGAATCATATCAGGAAGAAGGAGAACACAAGGTCTCATTCACACCTTGAAATGGCTGTCCTCCTTGCTTTGAATAGTCCCATAATGCTATAAACCAGGTACCATTCCTCATTTTCTGTAAGGCAGGAGGACAAACCCACATGAACTACTGAGGGAGTGCCATAAACTTATAGTTGTATATGGACAGTGCTCATCCTGGGTATTTGCTTGTGTAATCATGGTTACTTTTCTTTCTTTCATCATGTGATAACTGATCTGCTTTAAATAAGTTGCAAAAGCTAGTCACTAGAGTTTCACTGTCCTCAACTAGGTGAGTCATTTGATGATGTAATGCCTTCTACCTTATCAGGTTGCTCAGTGGTTCTTGCATGAAGACACTGACAGGGTTACATGGAAAGTAGCTTGGCCTGTTCTTTAAGATGGAGCCCATCTTCATGACTAAGATCTCAATGGGGAGTAAATATTTCTCCTTTTTGACATTGCTGCTTTTGAAGTGCATCAGTAATGACAGCAGCAAATAAGAAAAAAACAGTAAGTATATTGAAATGGGACATGTAGAAGTATTGGACTTTTTGCTGTAAAGTAGGAACACATATATATATATATATATATATATATATATATATATATATCTTGGTATATCTTGGTATACATTTGGGGATGCACATATGTTCTAAAGACGGTTTAGTCATTCAAAATAAGGCAGCAATTTTAGAGTTCAAGTAAGGACATTGTTGTCACAAAGTCCATGCAGATGGCACTGTGTCATCATTGACCAATCTGTATAACACTAGGAAATATTAAGGTGATGGCATATATTCACTGTATCTATGAAACAAGAAGATTTTCTATGGCTCCCTAACTAAAAAGAAGGATACAGGAGCTGGACACATTCCCTTTTGTTTTAGCTCAGCCATTATTTTGCTGCTAGTAGGCAATGATTACCTGGGTGCTGGAAACATTAGTTTTTATTTTCAGGTTTGAACTTTTTTTTATAAATATAAATAAATTAGAAGTTTAAAGTAATAGATTTGGAGAGAGTGAGATGAGCACTAATAATAAACAGAGATGTTCCAGTTTTGGTATCTTTTCATATTCTTGGCTAGGATTTCATACTGGTTTCTTTAGTAGTGAACTTTATGACTGCCCCTCCAGGAAGGGGTTGGGGTACAGATATGTGTGACCAAGGGCACCTGTAGTTTGGCATGAGGGGGTTAATTTGTTATGACTTTCTAAGACACAGAGTATGAATAATCTAGTAAGACTTGTATATTACAAAGAAACTGATCGATGAAAATAATCTTGTCAACACTGAAAAAGGTGACAGATGTTTCAATATATACAGACCGATACTTATGGCCATCGCATTGCAAGAGATCTGTCTGGGTGAAGAAGAGCACAGAATGCTGGTAAAATGTAGACATATAGTAGAAGTTTCTTGTTTGTTCTGGAAAGATAGAAGACAGTGTACCTCAACCCTTATTAGTAAGAATTTTCATTTCCCACTACAGGGCAATTTAATAGAGTCTGAAGCTAGATTTGCAGACGTCTGTTGGGTTGCTGTGGGAGTACAAATTACACTGCTTTTGTTATACCTTCCTCCAGCTTCACTGAAAGTGAACTCAGAGATATTAAGGAAATTATTATTTATTTTGGCATACGTGAATGGGGCTTGCCTTCGTTGAAGGATGTGCGTCAGGGCTGGTAACCCGGTGCGTAAAAGAAAAATCCACTACCAATCATTAGCGGACCGGAGTTCTGCTGTGGCGACCCCTAACCGGGAAAAGCCGAAAGACACAATTTTGCAAAGCAAATAGCTGTCTGTTTGGAGTATTAGAATATGCTCATATCTATGACTGATGTAAATAAAGGCCTGAGAATGAAGTGGGTAACTTGAATAGGGAGGTATGTTGACAGTTACTTGATGAACCTAGGGGTAGTGGATAACACTGATGGAAAGGAGGTTTCTCCAGCTTTTATATATGACAAAAGAAGATCAGAAATGACAGTCAGATTGATAGGGGCTATACCACAGAATGGGACAAGTATTCAGTACCAGAGTGTAGATACTCTGCCTGCATTTTTTGGCTTATTCTCCAGTACTGATCAACTTGAGATGGCCAATCCATGTCCAGACAGATAGGTGCTTTCTTTTACTCAAAGGTTACTACAACTTGGAGAGTGATTATTAAATATCAGAGAAAATTGTCTCACTCACTCTGTGAGATGCTGCAACCTTAGAATGCATGAAAATATATATACTTCAAGCCCTTATATATCACTGTTAAACACAGCACACAAGTAAGAACATACAAACAATGCCTCAAAAGTGAAGCTTCAGCATGCAGAATATAAGCATCATTGTCACAGTGGAACCTATTATAAACCATGTATATATATATATATATATATATATATATATATATATATATATATATATATATATATATATGTACATAAACACACGCACACACACACACACATACAGTTACGCAATGTTGAATGTTCTACAGATGTGTGTGAGCTATTAATTTGTTAATATAGCTTGATTACTTTTGTAAAAATGTAAATTTGCCTATGTCTTTTTCTTCTTCTTCCTTCGGCTGCTTCCATTAGGGGTCGTCACAGCGGATCATCTGTTTCTTTCTGTCCCCTGCATCTTGCTCTGTCATGCCAACCACCTGCATGTCCTCTCTCACCACATCCATAAACCTTATCTTAGGCCTTCCTCATTTCCTGTTACCTGGCAGCTTCATCCTTAGCATCTTTTTCCCAATATACTCTGCATCCCTCCTCAGCACATGTCCAAACCAACGTAATCTTGCCTCTATGGCTTTGTCTCCAAACCTTCCAACCTGGGCTGACCCTCTAATATACTTATTCCTAATCCTGTCCACCCTCGTCACACCCAATGCAAATCTTAACATCTTTAACTCTGCCACATCCAGCTCTGACTCCTGCCTTTTTGTCAGTGCCACTGTCTCCAACCCATATAACATAGTTGGTCTCACTACCCTCTTGCAGACCATCCCTTTCACTCTTACTGGTAGTCATCTGTCACAAATCACTCCTGACACTCTTCTCCACCCACTCCATTCTGGCTGTACTCTCTTCTTCACCTCTCTTCCACACTCACCATTACTCTAAACTGTTGATCCCAGGTATGTAAACTCATCCACCTTTGCCACCTGTGCTCCCTGCATACTCACCATTTTTCTATCCTCCCTCTCATTTACACACATATATTCTGTCTGACCTTCATTCCTCTTCTCTCAAGAGCATATCTCCACCTCTATAGGGTCTCCTCCACCTGTTCACTACTCTCACTACAGATCACAATGTCATCTGCAAACATCATAGTCCACGGGGACTCCTGTCTGATCTCATCTGTTAACCTGTCCATCACCATTGCAAATAAGAAAGGGCTCAAAGCTGATCCTTGATGTAATCCCACCTCCACCTTAAACGCATCCATCACTCCCACCGCAGACCTCACTGCTGTCACACTACCCTCGTACATATAGAAAATGAACTGACAAACGAAAAACTGAAGAAAAGAACACACTGTGAACAAGCACCAACGCTTCACTCAGCTCGATGAAGAAATAAATGTAAAAAGCTGTTCTTATTCACTTTAATACCAAAACAAAATAAAATTAAGCACTTTTCATTTGGGAAATATCCAAACTTCTTCAGATGTAGAGCAAGAACAAAAACTTACATTTATTTCTTCATCGAGCTGTGTGACATGTTGGTGCTTGTTCACAGTGTGTTCTACCCTCGTACATACCCTGTACCACTCTTACATACTTCTCTGACACTCCCGACTTCCTCATATATTACCACAACTCATCTCTAGGCACCCTGTCATATGCTTTCTCTAAGTCCACAAAGACACAATGCAACTCCTTCTGACCTTCTCTGTACTTCCCAATCAACACTCTCAGAGCAAACATTGCATCTGTAGTGCTCTTTCCTGGAATGAAACCATACTGCTGATCACTAATCATTGCCTCCCTTCTTAACCTAGCTTCCACTACTCTTTCCCATAACTTCATGCTGTGACTGATCAGTTTAATCAATCTGTAGTTACTACAGCTCTGCACATCACCCTTACTCTTAAAAAAATCGGTACCAAAACATTCTCCATTCATCAGGCATCCTATCACTTTCCAAGATTTCATTAAACAATCTAGTTAAAAACTCCACTGCCATTTCACCTAAACACCTCCATGCATCCACAGGTATGTCATCTGGACCAATAGCCTTTCCACTCTTCATCCTCTTCATAGCTATCTTTACTTCCTCCTTGCTAATCCACTGCACTTCAGGATTCACTATCTGCACATCATCCAACCTTCTCTCCCGTTCATTCTCTTCATTCATCAGCCCCACAAAGTGCTCTTTCCATCTGCTCAACACACTCTCCTCACTTGTGAGTATGATTCCCTCATTATTCCTTATGACCCTTACCTACTGCACATCTTTACTAGCTTGGTCCCTCTGTCTAGCCAATTGGTACAGGTCCTTTTCTCCCTCCTTAGTGTCCAACCTCTCATATAACTCTTCATACGCCTTATCCTTAGCCTTCGCCACCTTTCTCTTTGCCATGCACCTCATCTCCTTATACTCCTGTCTACTTTCTTCATCTCTCTGACAATCCCACTTCTTCTTCACCAACCTCTTCCTCTGTATACTCTCCTGTACTTCCTCATTCCACCACCAGGTCTCCTTGTCCTCCTTCCTCTTTCCAGATGTCACACCAAGCACCTTTCTAGCCATCTCCCTTACTAACTCTGCTGCAGTTACCCCGCTATCCGGTAACTCTTCACTGCCACCCAGTGCCTGTCTTAAATCTTCCCTGAACTCCATCTCACAATTACCCTTTTTCAATTTCCACCATTTTATCCTTGGTGCTGCCCTCACACTCCTCCTCCTCTTCTTGATCACCAATGTCATCCTACAAACCACCATCCTATGCTGCCTAACTACACTTTCCCCTGCCAGCACTTTACAGTCTCTAATCGCCTTCAGACTGGCCCTTCTACATAAGATATAATCCACCTGTGTGCATCTTCCTCCACTCTTGTATGTCACCCTATGCTCCTCCCTCTTGTTAAAATACATATTCACCACAGCCATGTCCATCCTTTTCACAAAATCTACTGCCATCTGACCTTCTGCATTCCTTTGCTTAACACCATACCTACCCATCACTTCCTAATCCCCTCTGTTCCCTTCACCAACATGCCCATTGAAATCTGCTCCAATCACCACTCTCTCACCCTTGGGTACAGTCATCACCACTTCATCCAACTCACTCCAAATTTTTTCATTCTCATCCATCGCACACCCAACTTGTGGAGCATATGCACTAACATTCATCATTACACAATCAATTTCCAGCTTCATAAACAGTACTCTATCCAACACTGTTTTCACCTCCAAAACACTCTTGGAATGCTGTTCCTTCAGGATAACCCCTATGCCATTTCTCCTCCCAGCCACACCATGATAAAACAGTTTAAACCCGCCTCCGATACACCTAGCCTTGCTCCCCTTCCATCTGGTCTCTTGCACACACAATATACCAACCTTCCTTCTGCCCATCTTATCAGCTAGCTCTCTCCCTATACCAGTCATACAAATTTGCCTATGTCACAAGTGATAATTCAATAAAGGTATTTAAATAAAATTTACTGAACATGCTGAATAAACTGCTTGGTGTACATAATAAACTGATCCTCTGTTAAATTCTATATACCTCAGTGATAAATTGTATATTTGTACTGTTAACTTGTGCAGACTGTGTGTATAAGTATATGCACTGAGGAGCTTTTCTCCTTGGACACTCAAAAAAAGGGACTTTGTCCAGTCAGATACTCCTGGTAATCAAGAGCAAATAAATAAAATAAAATAAAGAAACAAGCAAACAAAAGAAAATATGTATTAGGAGATGATGGTTGTTGGAGTTGTGGACCAGAGGATGTCAACAATATGCATGCTTGGTGAGGAAGCTTGGAGGTTCAAAACTTCTTCTGGAAGATAATGAAGGAACAGTAGAGGGTGTCAGGATGTGATCTGATGACACCATGGACATGTTTATATGTGGAATATGGAGGAGCCAGGAGCTGCTCAACTCTGATGAAATGTTAGGTTTTTAACAGTTTACTTTTGGAGGATAAAATGATAATGGTGTACAAGGTTAATACCTGTAGGAAGACTATAGAGACATTAAAGAACCAGTCAAGACAAGCATATGTAAATGGTCACAGGAGAGGAAATGATGGTGTGGGTAGAGTTAATTAGTTACGGCAGTATAAATGACCATAAAAAAGGTAGTGAAAGTGGTATGAAAGACAGTGTTAGGGGATATTGTGCATGTGTTAGCAGTGGAAGGAGAATGAGAGAATCCTCTTTTCTGATATCTGTTTTTGAAGATTATCAAACAAATCTGTGCAGTAATTATAAATGATCATAATATGCTGAGATGAGTAGAATTGCTGCTAAAATCTTTTATTAAAGAGGTTAAAATAAATTAAGAAACCCTTTGAGCTGGTAAATCACAATGACCTTGATAATGACTCTTTTGGTAAAATGTCAGTGTACTATAAAGGAGGAAGTTGCCTCAATTAGCTGCAAGAAAATCAATCATTCTAATAGAAGTGAAAATGAAAAAGAATATATATTAGTGGAAAAAGTCACTGCAACCTCTGAGAAAAGTATGTAAGGCTACATACATGCAAATTATTCTGATAATTGATCATTTTGTAAGTCACTGAAATGTATGGCCATGTTTATTTATTTATTGTTGTTAACCAGGAAAATCCATCTGGGATAAAACTTATTTTCAGCAAAGGCCCAAGGAGAAGCATTCCTCATTCAATACAATAATACAAAAAACATACAAATACTGAAAAATTACAAGATTTTGATAAATGCAAAGATGTAAAATATACAAAAAATTCTTATGCAGTCAAACCAAACAAATGTTAAAAATTCACACTTTTACTTATCCTGGTTGCAAGTCTCATGTAAAAGCGTGACTATGGCAGTTAAACACATTAAAATTCAGTGTGCATGATTATAATAGAGTAGACTATTACACAGGTCAGATAGGAAGAGACACAATATATTAGCAATAACAGTGAGCAAGATAGAGAGAATGTAGTGGGGGAAATTCTGATAAAGGGGAAGATAATTTATAACAAAGACTTGCTCATAGTAAGGTATAGTCAGACTAGTCAATTGCTTATCCGTTTGAGAGTGAAAAAGTAAGAAAGATAGGTAGCAGAAAAACACCTGGGCCGATTGTTATCCAGGTGAAATGCATGAGCAGAGCCAGTTTGTGTTTAGATGCTGCTTTAGCAGCAGCTTAAAGGTGTTTGCATTGTTCATCTGTTTTAAATGCTATGGGATAGTTCTCCAGGTTTTTGAAACTTGATGGGAGTATAGAGCGATCCCAGCTGAATTATATTTTTGGAGGCGGTGAGAAGAGATTTATTTGATCTTAATAGTCTAGGTTTAGAGTATTGGAGTATATTATTCAATAAAGGGCATTTATCAGAGAAATTAATTTAATTCTGAACTATTCTGAGTTAAGAGTAGATGGGGACTATTTTAAGAGTAAATGGGGTTGTGTAGAATTCTAACCAGTGGATGTGTCTGAAGGCTACACAGTATTAGGGTGGTTGTGAGAGGTGTCCAATGGCTACACAGTAGTAGGGTGGCATTGAGGTTTGTGAAAATGGGGGATGTGTACAGAAGGGATGCAAGTAGGAAGGTGGCAACTCTAGCTTTTTTCATTGAGTCTATTAGAAACTGTTTTGCCTTGTGGAGAGATCCCAGTTTCCATTTCTTTTTTAATTTTTGTGGCTTGGAGCAGATGCTGATTATATTTTAATCATCAATTAAGATCCCAAGTAGTTTGGCATGAGTTATACATTCAGTTTTGGATGATAATATGTGAAATTTAAGCTTGTGTTATGTAAGATTATTAGGGGTAAAGAGCATTAATTTTGTCCTTTGGGGCTTGGGGATAAGATTTGAATTACTATGCTAAGATTCAGTGGATAAGAAAGCATACTGAGTGATATCTTGGAGAGAAAGCATTGATTGCACAGAGCAGATGAGTGTTGCATCATCTTCATATTGAATTAAGGTTGCTTGTTTAGAGGTGGCATGGAGTTTGTTCATAAATATGTTAGAAAGGAGTGGACTTAGTATTGAACCTTATGCAACCCCAGCTAAGACAGGTAGGTAAGAAGAGAGATCTTCTTCCCATTTGACAGCTTGTTGCCTATTTGATAGGCAACTGTGGAACCATATTAGGGATGATTTGCTATGACCAAGAGATGCTAGCTTATATAGTAGTTTCTGGTGGGAGGTTGGCTTAAAAGGTTTTGATGGGTCAAGAAAAATGATTGAGTCAAGGTTCCAATTGTTTTTGTTTTGATTGACAGTGTTGGTAAAACTGTGGAGTGCAATAGTAATAGACTATCCCCCGGATTCAGCAAGCTCTGCACAGCATGCAGGAATAGTGCAGGAGCTCCTGGAGGCAATATGGCCACCGTGCGATCTGGGAATAAGGTCCAGGGACGTGCACAAGCGCTCCTGCACTATTCCTGCAGAGACACAGCTCCTGTATGAAAATTACCCCATTTGCAGATAAAAAACATGCAAATGAGGTGAATTTGCAATACAGGAAGCTGTCAGCCGGCCATGCAGGACTACTGTAACTGAGTACATTTCTGCAAACTACAAAACGGACCTATGACAGCTCCAAATAAAGGGTATATAGTATGTGTAAAGTATGCCAATCACCAAATATATGGCCATTGACATGGTAAACAGTTGGCTTTTAGCTGATATTGGCTGTTTAAGCATAGGGCAGGGTCACGCAAACGGGATTGGGTGAAAATAAAAAAAAAACCCTGAAATAAGCATTTTAACCAAAATCATTATTTTGCCATTATACTCAATGGCAGGCAGAAGACAACATGGCCAGTGAATAGTGGTTGCTAAGGGGGAAGGCTCAGTGTGGGACCTGTAACTATGCATTAGCAGGCAATCCTATACAAATGAGGAGAATGATACTGAATCCCAGATTTCCCCTCAGTGCTAGCCAGCACCCAACCATAAGTACAGGAATAGCATGGTTCAAGCCTAAGAGTTAGCTGACATCATAGGGGGATGTGTCAGGCATACTGTAAGCTTATTAGAGCCATGTGGCTTGGGTTTGCCCTTAGCTTAGCAGAGCCAAGCAATGGGGTGAGTCTGCGTCTGCCTAGCATTTTTTACATTGCCTAAGTGGGTGTGTGCACCATGCACCAGATTTTAAAGGGGAAAAAAAGTAAACCAGGAAATAGCAGCTCATGCACATTTGAGCACTGTGTTTGTGCGGCATGCCCCCGGGCTTAAACAGAAAGGCAATGGGAAGGGAAATCAGCAGTAGGAAGGTAATCAAAGAGAACTAGCATAGCTGGCAGGTGAAATGTATCAGAATCAGCCAATTACAAAGGCAGCAGCCCAGCCCAGTACACCACTATAAACTATGCAGACACCTTTCCCTCTGGTTTTTCCCACAAACTGTACACCACCGGTGTACACAAGTGGGGAAATTTTAATAAACAAAAGTGACAAAATGATAGGGGCTGCAGCAGTTATCATACATCAACATGTGGGAGAGGCTGAGGGTGGTGAGGATGAGAATACCGTCAACAAATCCACAGTGAGGAAACGGAGAAGAGTGTACAGACCCAGGGTAAACTACCAGCGGCTATATGAGCTGGAGATAGTGGAGTGCTATAGGGTGGACAGGAACCTCCTACAGCAAATTGTTGAGCTGTGCCGGCCACACCTGACACACAGAACTAACAGAGGGGAACCCATCCCAGTGGATACCAAGGTATGTGTAGGCCTAAGAATACTAGCCACAGATACGTTCCAAAGGCTAACTGGGGATATCATAAGGATCTCACAGGCATCAGCATCCAGGGTTCTCTACCAGTTGCTGGATGCCATATCAGCACATGCAGGTGAGCACGTATATTTCACCAACACCCGTGAGGCATTGTCCAGCAATATGCGTCTCTTCCACCAAATAGCAGAATACCCAGAGGTAGTGGGTGCTATAGCCTGCACACACATACACATCAAAGCACCACCCGGTGAGCAGGGTAGGGTCTACATAAACTGCAAGGTCTTCCCCTCCATCAACTGCCAGGTCATGTGTGATGCCCAGGGCATTATATTGAATGTGTGTGCTGGCTGCCCTGAAAGCTATCATCTGACGCAGCTGTACCAGAGATGTGCCAATGGGGACATCCCTTACGGTCACCTATTGGGGGATGCTGGTTATGCACTGGAGCCGTGGCTGATGACACCCATCAGAAATGCACACACACCCGAACAAGAACTCCATAATGAGGCACACGCACAGACCAGAATCATAATAGAGGATGTGTTTGGGATGCTCAAGTCACAGTTCCCGTGCCTGGACACATCCGGTGGAGCCTTGCAGTACTCACCAGCTACATGTACACAAATTGTCATCGTATGTACCATGCTACACAATATGATCCTGCAGAAACAGCTGCAGCAAGAACAGCATGAGGCAGGGCTACACAGCCCCCCAACAATGCTAAGGCTTGCACAGGCACAGAGTGACTCAGAGGAGGAACAACCTGAGCCTGCCCCAGTAGGCAGATGGAGGTGTACCCAGTATGCCCAGGCCTTGGCAAAGAGGCAACGCATAACACATACACTGACCCAGTAGGGACCCAGGGAATGACACCTCTCTGAGTCGCACATACAGTAAAAGGAATGCCAAACATGACACTACCTGTGCTTAACCATGTATAGGGAGTGTACTATGTGCACCTGACATAGTCAGCCCTCCAGCACCATCCTCAATACTGGCACAGTCACAAGGTAAGTCAGTCTTCCTACAAATTGCCAAATGGAGTAGTATGTGTTGTTACTTGTATCTATGGTATGGATGTGAGCATGCAAGGGAATCGGGTGGCAGAATGGGATGCCAGCAGATAGTAGACATATATAGTGGCAGCTTGAGATCTGTAACAAATACTGGTGTCACCATAGTAGCCAGTACTAGACAAGGTGACAAAACTCCCTGCAGGAAATGTGCTGGGCCACATGTGTGCCCATATGACACACACATGCCAGTCTGGGAGGCTCACATACCCAACAACAGTCTCATCCAGCAGGACAGGTGTAGACAAACACAAACAAAGGCTGTGCTAAGGCCTCTGATTGATGGTCTTGGGTAACTTCCCCCTACAGGCCTACATAGACAGACTACAACAGGTCAGGCAGTGGGATGTTAGTTCTGAGGGGTAAGAAGTCACAAACTGAAATGTAGGTCGATCAAACCTAAGACCTGTAGTACACTGATATGCCTCTAGTCAGCATGATAGTTCAGAATACAGAATGAAATGGAGTACCTGACATACCAGTACAGTCATAGCAAATGTGTACAAGTGTCAGGTGTGCTCCCCCAATCCTATGTAGAAATGTAGTAATAGTCCAGTGTGCCTCCCCCCAATCCTATGTAGAAATGTAGTAACAGTCATGTGTGCCCCCCACAGTCCTATGTATAATTGTAGTAACAGTCAGGTGTGCCCACTCCCACAATCCTATGTAGAAATGTAGTAACAGTCAGGCGTGCCCCCCAATCCTATGTAGAAATGTAGTAACAGTCAGGTGTGCCCTCCCATTCCTATGAAGACATGTAGTAACAGTCAGGTGTCTCCCCCTCACAATCCTATGTAGAAATGTAGTAACAGTCAGGTGCCCCCCCACAATCCTATGTAGAATTGTAGTAACAGTCAAGTGTGCCCCCTCCCATCCTATGTAGACACGTAGTAACAGGCAGGTGTACCCCCCAATCCAATGTAGAAATGTAGAAACAGTAAGATGTGCCCCCCCAATCATATGTAGATACGTAGCAACACACAGGTGTGCCCCCCCAATACTATGTAGAAATGTAGTAACATGTATGTGTAGGTATAATAACAGTAGAGCACAGATTACCTGTGCTGGCCAAGGTAGCAGGATAGATTGTAGCATGTGTACAATATGCAGGTCTGCGTGTGTTAGGTTGGTGTGTGTTGTATATTGTGTGAGAGTGGTCAGTATGTATGCATGGTGAGGTTTGTACTGGTGGCCATTGCCCAGTACTGCTGATGACAGGGCCATGTTTTCACAACTGCAGTGCCAAACAGTGCTTCCCAGTATAACACATTCCAGCAGTAAACCATAGTAAATGTTTGGAAGTAATGTGTCACCATCTGAAAGATGGACATGGCATGAATGTTGGCCCACATATACAAGCAGGACACAGCAGACAGACAGCGTATAATATGTAACTGTTAAATGGACAGACCCTTGGAATTGTACATACAGGTTTGCAGCACATTATCTGGGCTTGTAGAAGGGAATACTGATGTCATCTGGCCATACACTGGCAGACCACAAAGGTCATAGGAATGATGTATTGAGGAACAGCTGATGTCCCTGCACAAGTCAGCATAAGTGGAATTCCTCATACAGATCTGTGCATCACATGCAAGTAGTGTCCATAGCACACATGCAACCAGCTCACCCCACCACCACCCACAGTACCTCTCCGGTCTTATCCCTGCTGTTGGCAATGGGTACAATATGATCCACACCTGTGTATGGCAATAGCAAAAGAATGCAGCATGCAGAGCAGGTGTCCCATGCAGATGCATCCCTAGCTGTAAGCAGCACCCTGCCAGCATCCACACCACTAGATCAATACTGGCAGAAAGTATTGGCATGAACACCTTGCACACCTACCCTGTCACCCCAGGGTAATATAGTGCATCGCAGTCTGGGACTGTAGCACTGACAGAATGCAATGGCCTGCTATGGCTGGCCTGCATCACTACAAAATGGTCTACAGTCCTTTGCCAAAGGTCTGTGTCTCACCTGTACTGCCAATGTATGTTATGTCATAGACTCCCAAACAACAACATAACACAGTCTACAGAACCCAAATGCAAGGCCATGCGGACAAATCACAGTAACATGTCCACCATGTCCTACTGCATGAACTGTGGACCAACACCAAATTACTGCTCTGATGAGGTGATAACTATAGGGAAAATATCAGATAATGTTCGCATAATGTATGGAAGAGGATAGAATAATAAAGGGGGGTGGGAGCATGGGTGGCATGGAGTGTGTGAAGTCCGAAACTCAACCGTGTGCACATGCTATCCCTGGCTGCAGACACAAGAATGGGTGGCTACAAATCTGCTCATAAACCACAATGTGTAAGGGTAATGTCCAGAATTATGACCCCTGCCTCTGGATAACCTGTGTGAATCTACAGCAGGATATGGCCATACTGCCACATTGATGGATGTACAAGCATGGGATCCTCTGCCACCACTGTATGAAGATGCTGAACCATTTACACAGACCCAGCAGCAAGTGTCTGCAGCTTCCCCTCCAGAATGGCATGAAAGTGCAAGAATATGTAAGCTGCTGACTACAATACGGGACACAGCTGCATTCACCCTGTGTTCCCCAGGACATCATTGCAAGCAAATATGTCTACCTGACAGTACTTGATGACATAAAACATCACAGTGCATAACAGTACATATGTCTGAATATCTCTGCTAACACCAGGACCATGTAGTAGAAGCAGCACATACACAATTACCTACAGTAACCCACTATCCTTTGACCATTTTGACCCCATATTGTCAAATGATCTACAGATATCCTGCTGAAACAGTTTGCTAGCTGTAGGTGTAGAACACAAAAGTCTGTACTGGAGTACAATCTACCTGGAATGGATTCACACATTCAATACAGAAGGTCATACTGGGCATGCTCCCACACTTAAAGAAATGAAGCCCATGTCTGGCAAAAACAGTGGACTATACATATTTGATAGTTGCAGATGTTAGTGCATGCACTCCTCAGTAAGCACCAGTCATGCTTTGCACACACATTGGCTAGGAATACACACATATATCCAAGGACAATACACTATAATAGGCCGAAAGTACACATACATAGATGTGTGGAAGAGAGTGACAGTGACAAAGAGCCTTCCATCATGAGGCCTGTCCCACCCAGCATACATCCAATTGGCTAAAACCACATGATGTGCAAATGTCAATCAATGTAGACATTGGCCTCTGGAATCCCTCAGCATTATAGTGTCTGTGGTGCTAGTGCTAACTGTGCAACATGACTGTACAAGTCAGTAGTCATCTAGCAGTTGTATACACATACCTGTGGAATATAAACCTGTGTGTGCCTGAGTGTGGTGTGTCTGCCTCTAGATGAATGGGTTATGGCTCATGCACACACACTGCACTCCCCATTGCCCTACTATGGCAAGTCTGCTGATGTCTTCACCTTGAAATACACCTTTGGAAAAATAGGAGCCCAGTAATCACCATGACGCATCCTATAACTGTGAAATGCTGTAGTGTGATATACTAGTTAGGTAGGAGTTCTAATCCCAGATGTGGCAACTGTATGTGTTTGTCTGTGTAGGGTCAATGCTTTTTAGGCCAGTCACACTCACTACAATTTCAAATGCCCTACTCTGGAATTCCTGCTGATGTCATTCACTTTGAAATACACCTTTGAGGAAGGAGTAGCCTAATAATCTCTGTGGTGCATCCTATGACTGCGTAATGCTGTAGTGTGATATACTAGTTAGGTAGGAGTTCTATTCCCAGACATGGCAAGTGTGGCTGTTTGTGTAGGGAGCAATGCTTTTGAGGCCATTCACAGTCACTACGACTTCCAGTGACCTTCTTTGGCAAGCCTGCTGATGTCATTCACTTTGAAATACACCTTTGGGGAAGGAGTAGCCCTGTAATCTCCATGGTGTGTCCTATAACTGCATAATGCTGTAGTGTGATAAGCTAGTTAGTTAGGGGATTTATTCCCAGGCATAGCAAGTGTGGATGGTTGTGTGTGTGTTTGCTTGTTTGTGTAGGGAGCAATGCTTTTGAGGCCATTCACAGTCACTACAACCTCCAGCCTCCAGTGCCCATCTTTGACAAGCCTGCTGATGTCATTCACTTTGAAATACACCTTTGGGGAAAGGGTAGCCCAGTAATCTCCATGTTGCATCCTATAACTGCGTAATGCTATACTGTGATAAACTAGTTAGTTAGGAGTTCTATGGCCAGACATGGCAACTGTGTGTGTGTGTGTGTTTGGTAGTGTGTGTGTGTGTGTGTGTGTGTGTGTGTGTGTGTGTGTGTGTGTGTGTGTGTGTGTGTGTGTGTGTGTGTAGGGATCGATGTTTTATTTGGCCATTCACAGTCACTGCACACACACCTACAAATGGAGAACATTGATAACTGTGCAGTAACAGAGACCTGATCCAAGCCTCCAGAGAGCACCCCTGCAATACCAGGTACAGCTCTCACCACACCTGTTGGCCACCAAACCAGGACCAAAACAATAAAGGTGGATGAGTGTCCATATTCACCAAGGATATTCACACCACCAGGCTACTTGTCCAAAAGAATATGTCTGAAATACCCCCGGTGCAACTAACAGTAGTTTAGACTGCATTCCAGATTGTATAGCTTGCTACAGATCCCCCACCATGCCCCATGATACTACAGCCTTTGAAATATACTGTGAAATATTATGATACAAACACCCTAATACTGGGTGACTTACACTACCCTGCCATTAACTGGGAAAACTACTTGTGTACCAACATGTGTGCCCAACGGTTCTTGGCAGTCATAATTTCCAATGCCCTGGATCAAATAACCCATAGTCCCACCAGGGGCTCAAATATCCTAGACCTGGTCATTACCAACATGGGACATCAATGCTCCACACCTAGGGTCACCCCATCGGTGGTCAGATATGCCCATGAGCTAATCACCCTTAATATTATCATCCCTCCCTCACACGCCAGTAAGGAAACCTCCGTAACACATGTCTCCAAAGCCAATTTCATGCTACACATGTCAGACATGACTAACATCATGACACCCATGCAGATGGGAACTGAAAGGACAACTGCTGAATCATACATGAAGGCACTGTATGAGCACATCCACTCGTGCATGAATTGTGCCATCCAATATTGAACCAAGATGCTCCCCATCCAAGAAAAGGATGCCAATTGTGGTGGCCCCCTGCCATAAACATACTGTACAACAAAAGGAGGAAACTCTTGCAGAAATGGGGGACTTTCCAGGATGCAAAATACTCCCTTACCAGCTACAGTAAGAGGCAGAGATCCCTCATAACATCCACCAAAGCTAGTTACGAACATAATACAGCCACAGATGCCAAAGACATCTGCAAGCCGTTCCATAGCTATGACAGGAATCTAAATGGCAATGCTCAGAACTGCTGTGAGCTACAACAGGATGGTACTAAATCTACTCCTCCCAGGAATATTGCCAATATCCTTGCAGATCGATTCAGTGCCAACTGCACCCCCCTCCCAACCTCCAAAGGGCCCATCTCAACAAAGATAGATTGCCATATTCCAGTAATAACGGCCACACAGGTAAAAACCACACTCTACAGAGCTATGACAACAGCAGCCATGGGACCAGTCAACATCCCAGGCTGTGTACTACATGAGCTACAAACTGCACTTACACCTCATCTGTGTGCCATGTCTAATCATAGCCACACCTCAGGCTTCGTGCCCACTGTGTGGCACACAGCTACAGTTATCCCAGTCCACAAGGGGGGATCCACCTTGGATTCTGTGAACTACAGCCCCAGCAGCATGACGTGCCTGCTCTGCAAGGTCATGGAATGTATTATCATGGAAATTAAATCAAAGGCATTGGCAACCTGCAGACACTGGACCCTAACCAGGTTTGGTTTGTGAAGGGCCAGTCATGTCACCTCAACCTGAATGACAACTGTGAGTCCATCTCCAGAGCTGTGGAAGAGGGTAAGGGGTTCACACAGCCTATCAGGACCTTGCCAAGCCCTTTGACACCATCCCCCAGTCTGGAATCATAGATAAATGCATCAAGCTGGCCATTAGTCCCAATATCACTCGATGGGCTGCCAACTGCTGTACTGACACAACCCACACTGTAAATGTAGGTGACACCAACCCGAGCCCCAGACAAGTGACAGTTGGAGTACCTTAGGGTTCAGTCCTGGCACCGCCCTTTTTCAGCATCTACTGTTCTGAAGTACTGTCCAACAGTAAGGGACACCGGCAAACAAAGGTTATAGATGATTGCACATTGGGAGCCAATATTGAATCCCCACATGATGTGGATATTCTACAGAAGGCCCTTACAGAAAGACATGCTTGGTGCTTGAGCTATGGTCTCAAGATCAATGCCAAGGAATATATAGTTATCCTCATTGGGAAGGGACATGTACCTGTGAAGTACCACATAGGTGGCAGTACACTAAACACCTAAAGTGTGAAAACAGATTTAGGGACACAGGTCGACAGTGGTCTCACTTTTGATAACCACATTGCCACAACAGTCAGGAAACCCACCTATGTAGCACACCTCCCACTAAGGGATTTAAATCCAGGAAAAGGAGCCCATTGTCCCACTGTAGGCATCTCTCAGTAAACCCAGTACAGACTACAATGGCCTGTTACATATGCACCTCACAATACATCTGCAACATGTAGAGAGGCTGCAGACATACCTCACAAAATGACCACAGGCCTAAAACAGATGCCCTATGCTGACTGTCTGAATATCATCCAGCTATACTCTGTCACATACTGTGTTCTCAGAGACGATCTCTGCTTAACATACCATGCCATGTCAAACCCACAGCTGTTGGACATGCTGCACTTAGAGAATTCCAAACCCTCACAGCCACATGCTCCAGGGATCCAAATCCTGTCATCACAATGAACAATACATGCAGGAAGGATGTGTTCCTGACCCATAGACTTCCCAGACTCTGGAATAGATTGCCTATACATGTGAAGCAGAGTGCCTCTTTGGCCCTCTTTAAAAGGAACCTGGACGACTGGATGGGAGATAGGACATTTACCCCAGGAAACATGTCAACTGCCCTGCTAGACAGGGGTGCAGGGAAGTAAATCTCATGGGATGTCATAGCCAGAGAATTGTCATATCTAAGCATGTATAGGTCCTAGGGCCGATAGCCTAGTATCAATGTATGACCCTATGAACTACACTTTCCATTGCCCAAGCTTGGCAAGTCTGCTGATATCTTTCACTTTGAAATACACCTTTGGGGAAGGAGTAGCCCAGTAATCTCTGTGGTGTGTCATATAACTGCATAATGCTGTAGTATGATATACTAGTTAGGTAGAGGTTCTATTCCCAGACATGGCAAGTGTGGATGCGTGTGTGTGTTTGTGCTAATGTCATTCACTTTGTATTAACACCTTTGAGGAAGGAGTAGCCCAATAATCTCCATAGCACATCCTATAGCTGCGTAATACTGCAGTGTGATATACTAGTTAGGTAGGGGTTCTATTCCCAGATATAGCAAGTGTGTTTGTCTGTGTAGGGAGCAATGCTTTTGAGGCCATTCACAGTCACTACAACTCCATTGCCCTTCTTTGGCAACCCTGCTAATGTCATTCACATTGAAATACACCTTTGGGGAAGGAACAGCCCAGTAATCTCTGTGGTGCATGCTATAACTGCGTAATGCTGTAGTGTCATGTAGTAGTTAGGTGGGAGTTCTAACCCTAGCTGCAGCAACTGGGAGACTTGGTGTATGTGTCTGTGTTTGTCATTCATATCCTGTGTGGAGGTGGTTGTGAGTGTGTAACAACTGGACACATTGTGAAGCAGGTTTTGCAAATTTCTTATATGGTGGGCCTATTATATGTCACAATCTCCACCTTACAAAGATAACAGATGTCAAACAGCAGAGAGGCTGAGGTTGACAATCCATAACCCTACATGTGACATCAAGGCCTGGCGAACAATTTAGGCAACCCTTGTATTACCTAGAGAACACTCTCAACCCATGTCTCATGCACAAACACACTCAGCTAGGCAACAACCACTTTGTTGGTAGTTCCCTGCATATTGCCCACAGATAGTAACCATGGTGTGATTGCAGCGGACTACAGAGGGCATGGCACCCTTTCCCATCACTACAATAGGCACATCATTGCATAAAGTACTCCTTCACTATGTTCCCCACTGGATGCCTGCAACAACTGCAGTGCCATCAAATGTATCCCACAAAGGACATACCATGCCTTAAACACATGCCCTGTATGGACAGATGCCACTGACACCAGGGAATACCTGTATCATGCTATCATTGCAGATGCAGGGTCAACCTGGTGTACATTGCCACTTCCCACCACATGAGGCCAGGAATGGCACATCTGATGATAAGAATCTGTGTACACAGCATGCCCCAGACACCCCAGGTACACTTACACATGTCACAGAAGATGCATGTGGGACATGTGCACATCCCAGACACCATCCAAGTCATGGACTATAGAACACATACATGGCAAGCATTGCACAGAACTGGCCACTTACAATAGTAACCCAGATGACTGGATGGTGAATACAATACCCACCTGTATGGGCCATTCCAGTCACTATACCCCTGAGCCACACTACAGACCATTTTCATGTGGCTTGATGCCAAGGTATACCCTTTACCTAGCCTTGTGCAGCCTTCTGGCACAGTCAGCCACTACACACCTGTGAAGCAATGCACCCATGCATGTCAGTACTGGCAACCTGTGTGTGTGTGTGTGTGTGTGTGTGTGTGTGTGTGTGTGTGTGTGTGTGTGTGTGGAGTATAATGATTTTGACCCCATTCACACTCACTACACTTCCCATTGGCCTACTGAAGCATGCCTTCTGATGTCAGACACCTTCACATAACCTTTGCCCATATATCATCGTGATAACCCCTGTGGTGCATGTGATACCTGCGTATTACTGTATTGTGGCAAGCTAGCTAGTTAGGAAGTCTAATCCTGACCCTGCTAACTGTGTTAATGTGTGTGAGTCCCTAAGAGAGTGTGGCTGTGTTGATGTTGACACCTGTTCATGTGGACAGGCACATGTACTACACCTACCTTATCCCTCCTATATCACTGTTGCAGATGTCACTCACCATCAGATATATCTTTGGAGAGCTCCAAAACATGTAAGCTCTGTGGTGCATGCAATAACTGTATAGACATGTGATACCAATACATAGTCAGGCTAAGGTTTGAAACCCCATACTGGGAAGTGTGTGACAGAAACATGCTTAGGTTTTACTCTCCCACCCCCTCCCTGTCTTACTTTGTCTCTCTCACTCACTCTCTGGTGGATGTGGAGAAGTACACCTGCTTTGCTTAGGCAGCAGCTTGTGTTTTGTAAGTGATGCTCATGATCAGCTGATGGCCTCTGCATGAATTGTAGTCCCCCACTAGCTGATTGCATGTGGAACAGCTGTGGTAACATTCCCATAGCCAGTTGCATGGAAACACACTCCTATACCTAGGAACATCATGTGGGTGTTGGGACTTTTCATTTACTGTGAGCAGGACCTCATGTCAGTGTTTGGCAAACAGCATCACAGATGGTATTGGGATATACCTCTAACAACATACACTGTGGAGACAGGCCAAAAAACAGGAGGACATGACTACAGAATGTAAGTGCTGCTCTTCTGCATTTGGAGTAATGTTGGTTTAAAAGGGTTTGTGTGGATATGGCTGGTCTACATGATTTAATACTTATCATGACAGTGTTATATGTCTGAGGAAACTCCCACCTGTAAGGTTATCTGCAGACTGGGCAGTGTTTGGAGTCTTTTGTTTCTTGTGTTACTCACAGATCACCTATCTTAGAATTGCAGAAGTATAGTTGGAGGATTGCAGTCAGTACATGATGACAGCCATGAGAGTTACTGACTTCGTATCCCTCATAGGACATATGTCACAACAAACTCTGTTACAACAGTAAATGTATGAGAGTATTACAGAAACTTGCCAATATTGGCCCAATGTTTGTGGCTACAGCCACAAGTCTGTCAACCTTTGTACATATGTCATGCAGTAAGAGGTGCATATGTACTGTACACCATTATTTATTGACA
Organism: Protopterus annectens; assembly: GCF_019279795.1. NCBI lineage: Eukaryota > Metazoa > Chordata > Ceratodontiformes > Protopteridae > Protopterus > Protopterus annectens. Next base: position 1,127,782,455 of record NC_056725.1, on the reverse strand, counting down.
TCATACCTGATAACAAGCCAGTCAGATATCAGACTGCTAGACATGTTATGTATAGTAGGGGTTATTTCTCAGGACATAACCTTGGCATTCTGTGGTTGTGTGTACAATAGTGGGGTCTGTATACTTATGGTGATTGTCGACAGTATGTGTATTGTGAATACGTACCTTGGCGTGTGTACAGACTGTGGTAGATGCCATTGTTCCTGGTCCTGTTCTATCTGATGTTACATGCTGTTCCAGTGTATGGTACCCTATTGGCTGACATGTTTGCAGGGCCAAACACACA